>NC_058081.1:723123166-723423166 GCF_014858855.1 Bufo gargarizans | reverse complement strand
AGAGAGATAGGAAGAGAACCAGGAGAGAGCAGTTTTCTTAAGGCCAATTGGGCATAGCATGGTGAGGAGGAGTTTTTGGTCTACGGTATCAAACGTTGTTGAGAGATCCAGAAGAATCAGTAGAGAATAATCACTATTCCCTTTTGCTGTCAGGAGATTGTTAGACACTTTAGTAAGGGCAGTTTTTGAAGCATGGAGAGGGCAAAAGGCAAATTGTAATTGGTCAAGAAGAGGTTTTCAGATAGTTTATTAAGCAAGAGTAAACGAGATGTTCCAGGAGTTTAGAGATGAAGGGGAGGTTAGAAACAGGTTGGTAGTTAGCAGCACAGGTCAAGTCAAGAGATGATTTTTTTAGTAGTGGGGTTATAACATAATGTTTTAAAGAGGATGGAAAGATATAAGAAAAGTGAGAGAGGTTAAACTTTGTAGTGAGGTGAGTGATGATATTTGGGGAGAGGGACTGAAAAAGGTGTGAGGGAATAGGATCACTGCTATAGGTCATGGGTCAAGAAGAAGAGAGAAACCTGGAGCCTTCTTCATCTGTTATATGGTCAAAAGAGGAGAGAGAGCATGTGGAAGTGCGGGAGGGAGGAGGATTGAAATTGGTTGGGGACTGGGAGATAATTATCTTCCAGATATTGCCTATCTTATCTCTGACGTAAGCGGCCATGTCATCAGATGGATTCTGGAACTTTAGGCCTTAGAAGAGAATGCAACGTGTCATATAGTTGTTTGGGTTATTTGAGAGTTAGGAGATGAGAGAGGTAAAGTACTTCTGTTTGGCAATGTTGAGGTCCGAATTGTATGTTTTAAGGGTAAATTTATAATGGGAGAAGTCTGCTAATATTTGTGATATTCTCCATAAGCGTTCTGCAGATCTGAAGCACCACTGGAGAAAACATGTTTCAGGTGTGTGCCAGGGTTGCCGTGTTCTGTGTCAGGAGGTTCAGATTGTTGTTGGTGCTGTTCATCTAGGGTGGTATTGAGGGTATAGTTGTAATGATTGGCAGCCTGGTCTGGACTGGAAAGGGAAGATATTGGGGTAAGAGCTAACTGTAGAGTGTCAATGAGTTGCTGGCAGTTAATGGTGTGTAGGTTTCTATGAGTGCAAAAAGTAGATTAGTTGTGAGAAGAGTGAGAGGTCTTTATAGTAAATGAAAGAAGATTGTGATCAGAAAGTGGGAAGAATGAGCAGTGATGGAAGAATACTAGATCAAGTGTATTGCCCTGTTGTTGTGTGGCAGAGCAAGTTAGTTGTGATAGGCCAAGAGAGGAGGTTATAGAAAGAAAAAAAGGCTGAAGGGGAGATAGGATCATCATGGGGATATTAAAATCACCCATAACAAGACTTGGTGATTCAGAAGATAGGACGTGAGGAAGCCAAGCGGCAAAGTGATCCAGGAATTGGTAGGGGGAGCCTGGGGGACAATAGACAACTTCAGCTCACAGGGGGAATGGGCGTAAGAGTCTGATATTATGGATTTTAAAAGAGTAAAATGTGAGAGAGGGTACAGGGGTAATGACCTGAAACATGCACTGTGGAGAGAGTAGTATTCCTACTCCTCCACCATGCCTGTCATCAGGTGTGGGGGTATGGGAGAAATGAAGTCCACCATAGGATAAGGTGGCAGCGGAAGCAGTGTCAGAATGTTGAAGCCAGGTTTCTGTAAGGGGCAGCAAGTTCAGTGAATATGAAAGGAGCAAGTCATGGATTGTGGGGAGTTTGTTACAAACTGACCGCGCATTCCAGAGCGCACAGTTAAAAGTGAATGGAGAATATGGGACAGTGAATATTAATACAATTTTTGGGGTTTCTATGTGTGGCAGATAAGAAGCTGAAGTTGGCAATAAAGGGAGGGCCAGGGTTTGGTGAAATATCCCCTGCAGCTAGTAGCAGGAGAACAGAAAGAGACAGCAAGTGGTTGAATGATTTGTATGGTTGTTTTTTTTTATTTTTATGCTGCACAATAGAGGAAAATGGGTCAGGGGGATGTACTGTATGAGGACAAAAAGTGTATGTGAACTGAACATAGGTGGGGGAGGGAGGGAGGGACTGATGTGGAGAGAAGGGACTGAGGGTGGAAGTTGAGGTTGATTTTAAAGGTAGACAGCTGCAATGATGATAACTGAAGCAATAAACTGAGTTAAGGAATACTGTAACATACCTGTGCTGTGTGTAAGTTTTTGAGTAGCTGACATAGCATCTCTGCCTCCTGCCGTCTCTAACTGTCATGATTAACTGCCAAGCGCTTAGGCAATATGGGGCTTTGGCAAGGATGGTGCTTTTTGGCTTGTGCTGACACCTGCGAGTGCTTCCCCTTAGACTGTGTCTATATTTATAGGGAGTGTGATCAGAGAACTAGGGGTAATTTAGCTCATTATTCAATTAATCACTTAAGCAAAACACATAAGAAGAGATGCTATGTGTAGTTAACCAAACAGAGCTAATGATCTGGTTGGGCCATAAAATAACTACAGATCACAAGCGCTACACATAAATCACATCAGGTCAGTTAGGAGAACATATTTAGGACTAAGCACAATAATATCACATTTGCAGAAAATAGTATACATAGATGAATATGCAGTTATATGGAAGCTGCACAATTAGACTTGGGAAAAGCTGGGTGGAGCAGTATTGTCCAAATGCAAATGTCCCGTACATATTATCAAATCTTTGGAAATGTTGTGAATGTTTTAGGGAGAAAAAAATAAACTTCAAACCTTTTTGCACTAACTGTAGATAAATGTGTAAAAATCAATAAAGGTGTGTCTTAATAATTCATCATTTCAGTCTCATTCTCCATATACAGTACAGACCAAAAGTTTGGACACACCTTCTCATTCAAAGAGTTTTCTTTATTTTCATGACTATGAAAATTGTAGATTCACACTGAAGGCATCAAAACTACGAATTAATACATGTGGAATTATATACATAACAAAAAAGTGTGAAACAACTGAAAATATGTCATATTCTAGGTTCTTCAAAGTAGCCACCTTTTGCTTTGATTACTGCTTTGCACACTCTTGGCATTCTCTTGATGAGCTTCAAGAGGTAGTCACCTGAAATGGTTTTCACTTCACAGGTGTGCCCTGTCAGGTTTAATAAGTGGGATTTCTTTCCTTATAAATGGGGTTGGGACCATCAGCTGAGTTGTGGAGAAGTCAGGTGGATACACAGCTGATAGTCCTACTGAATAGACTGTTAGAATTTGTATTATGGCAAGAAAAAAGCAGCTAAGTAAAGAAAAACAAGTGGCCATCATTACTTTAAGAAATGAAGGTCAGTCAGTCCGAAAAATTGGGAAAACTTTTAAAGTAAGGGCTATTTGACCATGAAGGAGAGTGATGGGGTGCTGCGCCAGATGACCTGGCCTCCACAGTCACCGGACCTGAACCCAATCGAGATGGTTTGGGGTGAGCTGGACCGCAGAGTGAAGGCAAAAGCGCCAACAAGTGCTAAGCATCTCTGGGAACTCATTAAAGACTGTTGGAAGACCATTTCAGGTGACTACCTCTTGAAGCCCATCAAGAGAATGCCAAGAGTGTGCAAAGCAGTAATCAAAGCAAAAGGTGGCAAGGGAAGAACCTAGAGTATGACATATTTTCAGTTGTTTCACACTTTTTTGTTATGTATATAATTCCACATGTGTTAATTCATAGTTTTGATGCCTCCATAGTCATGAAAATAAAGAAAACTCTTTGAATGAGAAGGTGTAGCCAAATTTTTGGTCTGTACTGTAGGTCGATCTCTTTAAGGAGACCCAGAACCCCACATAAGCCACATTCGTGGCATCGCACCCAGCCAGCCAGAATCCTACTCTGTACTGACAAGGGGCAATCACCCCGAAACAGCTGTGTATGGATGGATATGTTGCTTGGCTATTTTCCATTGTCACATCCCAAGGCTTGTTAAAAAGTTGGATTTAGATTCAAAGGGAGAGACTTCAACAAGGTTGAGCTAACGAGATTCCTTGGGAGATACCTCTTTGCATATTCTTTTCCAATGGAGCATTGCTAATACAGGTAAGTCTCCATATCAAGGACTGCTTCCAGTAAGTCTCCATACGAAATTAGTAGAGATGGTCTTGCGGTTCGCCCGGCGGTCGTTTTGCGGCGAACTTTGTGCGTTCGCGATTCGCCGAACATGCGAACATATGGCGATATTCACTCCCGCCATATTCTTTTACATTGTGAAGAACTTTGACCCATGACACATCCATCAGGTGGTATAGGACAGCCAATTGAGACATTTCAGCACATGGACATACCCCCTACCTTATAAATAAACCTGATCTGGCCGCCATTTTACATTCAGTCTTTTGCCAGTGTAGGGAGAAGTTGCTGTGTGGAGCAGGGACAGACTGTTAGGGACACAAATCGCTAGCTAATAGGGCCACAAAAGTCCTTTTAAGGACTGGTATAGGTGTGCTATCGATAGGTGTGACATACTGAGGGGTGTAATATACTTATAATATACTTTCTTACATAGAAAGTATATAATAGTGCAATTGTATTGTGCAGCAGTTGTGTGCGGTTCTGCTGTGATACTGCAGGTATATAGAGGGACAAACACTATTTGAAGAAATAATTTCTACTGGTGTGATTTACCAGTTGCCCCCCAAAAAAACTGATTGAAGCAGGGATTTTATATACCAATAATATACGTTCTATATAGTGCATTTAGGTAGTGCAGCATTTGTCTGCGGTTTTGCTGCGTTACCGAATCTACACAGAGTGACAAACACTATTGGAACCAATATTTTCTACTAGTGTGATTTACCAGTTGCCCCCCCCCAAAAAAAACTTATTGAGACAGGGGTGTGATATATCAGCTTCCACAAATACTGCTCTTCTATAGGGACTTTTGTCACAGGGTTATTTTAAAAATGACAGGCAGAGGAAGAGGCAGGCCATTCCGCAGGGGTGGTAGGGGTCGGGCAGGTGCATCAGGCCGGAGCCTAAGTGGGAAGTTGCAGAAGGTGCGTGCGAGTACGTCAAAGGACGCACCAGACTTGGTTGAGTGGCTCACTCAGCCTTCCGCTTCTGCACCCTCCTCATCCTCTCTATCTGCTGTGACGGCTGAGGATGGGGAAAACCCTCAGCCGTGCGATGCCCGTAGATGTTAAGCGCTGCTTGGCCAGGACGACAGAATTAGGGAGCAGGTCACCTCCTATCGCGTCCCTAACCTGACCCTGACTCCTAACTATATGAGTCAACCCTGAAGGTGGGAGGACTCATACACCGTATGCCTTGGGGTCCCTGCTAGCCCTCAGGATTGCCCTGGAACAAGGAGCAGGGTAAGACAACCTGTTCCTCCTAGGCACGGAGGAACAGAAGTCTCACTAGCCAAGCTGCAAAGGGAAAAGAACAAACAGCCTATGGATATGGCAGGAGGCTGAAAAGCACTTCCACACCTACCTGCCACAGACACACAGACTGGATCCCGTGCAATACAGCAAGTGTCCACACCCAAACACCAATGGACACAGCACACACACAAACACACAGGAACCCAGAGCCATAGGTGCATAACATAACAAAGGAAAACATCAAGTGGACATCAACATAAAACTAAGAGTCACAGTTTGTTTATGACCACGAGGGTGGCCCCCACTGGCAGATGTAAATACCAGGAGAGTGTCTCCAGCAAAGCATGGCTAAAGTACCCCTCAGACCTGCACTATACACTGAGGCTTTATAGGCCCAAGTAGTCACACCCACATAGAGACACACCCAGTGTTCACACACACAGGAGGGAATTAACCCTTCCAACACCAGGGAAGGGAAGACAGCAACTTAAAGGGGAAGTGAACACACAAACAACCCCGTGCACACCAAACAAGGAAAGTGCACACATACAAACCAAGTTGCCAAGTACAACCGCATGCACTTACAGCAAGCTGCCTAGCAACAGCTCAGGCTGCTATGCTGCAACAGTACAACATAACTTGTGGCCCGCGGCAACCACAAGTGAGGCAGCACACTAGCGGCCCTCACCTGTGGTTGAACACCTACATACAAACCGCAGGCAACAGCCTGCGGTTCAAGAGTCACGACCATGACCATGGCCGTGACATCTGCACCCTCTTCACTCTCGGCTGTGTCCACCCCTCAAAGACACAACCACCACCACCACCATAGCCCCTCCGCTCGAGTCAGAGGAATTATTTTCCCATACATTCCAAGACCTTACCAATGCGCAGCCATTCTTGGCATCGGATCAGGAAGAGGAGGTATCAACGGTCGCCACCCAGCAGTCTGACGACATTACCCAGATCAGCCCAAGGAGGGTGGTCCCCGCTGTTGCTGCCTACTCCGAGATCTCTAATGTCAGTGGTGGTGACGGTGACGAATCTGATGATGACGTGTCGATGGACGCACCGCGTCACGTCGGTGCCCGCAAGAGAGGAAGAGGAGGGGAGTTCAGAGGGAGAGACGGAGCAGCAGATAGGGAGGAGAAGGAGGAGAAGCAGGCAGAACTTACAGTGCACAGGAGGCAAAAAGCAGACTGCTAATGTATCTGGAATGAGCCATCCACCATGCACGGTCACATCTGGTGCTCCTAGGATGCTGGCACATGGCTCCGCAGTGTGGGCTCTTTTTAATATGTCCACTGCTGACAATTGTGTTACCATCTGCAGCCTGTGCTGTCAACACATAAGTCGCGGTAAGGCCAACACTCGCCTGGGAGGCACCTGGCCTCCCATCACGAGCCCAGTGGGAGCAACAGCGTCAGAACCCACAAAGCCACACTCCCGGCGCTCACCATCCTGCCTCTTCCCCTTCTCCTCTCTCCTCCCAGTTATCCTCCTCTCCACCTTCCACTGTGCCGTTGTCGGGTTCATCTGGCAAAAGGCAGGCTACCTTGCCATAAATGTTCGAGTAAAAAATGATGATGATGCCGGATAACCCTCTTGCCCAACAGCTGACCACTGGCTTGTCAGAACTGCTAGTCCACCAACTACTGCCATATAAACTGGTGGACTCGGAGGCTTTTAGAAAATTTGTGGCCATTGGAACACTGAAATGGTAGGTCCCCGGAAGGAAATATTTATCTCAGAAGGGCATCCAAGAGCTATATAGCCACGTTCAGTGGCAAGTGAATGTATCTCTGGCACACAGTGTTGGTGCCAAGTTACATCTGACTACAGACATGTGGTCTAGCAAACACGGGCAGGGAAGGTACAGGTCCTTCTAAAAAAATTAGCATATTGTGATAAAGTTTATTATTTTCTGTAATGTACTGATAAACATTAGACTTTCATATATTTTAGATTCATTACACACCAACTGAAGTAGTTCAAGCCTTTTATTGTTTTAATATTGATGATTTTGGCATACAGCTCATAAAAACCCAAAATTCCTATCTCAAAAAATTAGCATATCATGAAAAGGTTCTCTAAACGAGCTATTAACCTAATCATCTGAATCAACTAATTAACTCTAAACACCTCCAAAAGATTCCTGAGGCTTTTAAAAACTCCCAGCCTGGTTCATTACTCAAAACCGCAATCATGGGTAAGACTGCCGACCTGACTGCTGTCCAGAAAGCCATCATTGACACCCTCAAGCAAAAGGGTAAGACACAGAAAGACATTTCTGAACGAATAGGCTGTTCCCAGAGTGCTGTATCAAGGCACCTCAGTGGGAAGTCTGTGGGAAGGAAAAAGTGTGGCAGAAAACGCTGCACAACTAGAAGAGGTGACCGGACCCTGAGGAAGATTGTGGAGAAGGACCGATTCCAGACCTTGGGGGACCTGAGGAAGCAGTGGACTGAGTCTGGAGTAGAAACATCCAGAGCCACCGTGTACAGGCGTGTGCAGGAAATGGGCTACAGGTGCCGCATTCCCCAGGTCAAGCCACTTTTGAACCAGAAACAGCGGCAGAAGCGCCTGACCTGGGCTACAGAGAAGCAGCACTGGACTGTTGCATGTCATTCGGAAATCAAGGTGCCAGAATCTGGAGGAAGACTGGGGAGAGGGAAATGCCAAAATGCCTGAAGTCCAGCGTCAAGTACCCACAGTCAGTGATGGTCTGGGGTGCCATGTCAGCTGCTGGTGTTGGTCCACTGTGTTTTATCAAGGGCAGGGTCAATGCAGCTAGCTATCAGGAGATTTTGGAGCACTTCATGCTTCCATCTGCTGAAAAGCTTTATGGAGATGAAGATTTCATTTTTCAGCACGACCTGGCACCTGCTCACAGTGCCAAAACCACTGGTAAATGGTTTACTGACCATGGTATTACTGTGCTCAATTGGCCTGCCAACTCTCCTGACCTGAACCCCATAGAGAATCTGTGGGATATTGGGAAGAGAAAGTTGAGAGACGCAAGACCCAACACTCTGGATGAGCTTAAGGCCGTTATCGAAGCATCCTCGGCCTCCATAACACCTCAGCAGTGCCACAGGCTGATTGCCTCCATGCCACGCCGCATTGAAGCAGTCATTTCTGCAAAAGGATTCCCGACCAAGTATTGAGTGCATAACTGAACATAATTATTTGAAGGTTGACTTTTTTTGTATTAAAAACACTTTTCTTTTATTGGTCGGATGAAATATGCTAATTTTTTTAGATAGGAAATTTGGGTTTTCATGAGCTGTATGCCAAAATCATCAATATTAAAACAATAAAAGGCTTGAACTACTTCAGTTGTGTGTAATGAATCTAAAATATATGAAAGTCTAATGTTTATCAGTACATTACAGAAAAATAATGAACTTTATCACAATATGATAATCTTTTGAGAAGGACCTGTACATAACTTTTACTGCCCACTGGGTGAACCTTCTGACGGCCGTTAAGCATGCAACCCATGGCACCCGTGTAGATTTGGTGTTAACGCCACGGATTGCATGCAGGCCTGCCTCTTCTTCTCCTCCTACTCCATCCTCTCTCTCCTCCTCGGCTGACTCCTCCTTTTCTGCTGCTACCGTCTCTTCCGCTGTGCCCCCAAAGATTCCCAGATTCTATTTGATGTGCCAAGTGAGACGTTGCCATGCTGTGCTGCGGCTGTTGTGCCTGGCAACAGGAGGCAAAGAATGTTGCCCTGCGATCCTTGGCGGCGGAAGGACGTGCGCCAAACAACTCTCCGCCTGGGGCCCAGCCGCCACTACATTTACCCAGTGTGCAGTTAGGGAGATATAGCGTCCCTGGCCGTGCTTACTGGTCCACGTATCTGTGGTTAGGTGGACCTTGCCACAGATGGAGTTGCGCAGTGCACACTTGATTTTATCGGATACTTGGTTTTGCAGGGAAGGCACGGCTCTCTTGGAGAAGTAGTGCCGGCTAGGAACAACATACTGTGGGACAGCAAGCGACATGAGCTGTTTGAAGCTGTCTGTGTCCACCAGCCTAAATGACAGCATTTCATAGGCCAGTAGTTTAGAAATGCTGGCATTCAGGGCCAGGGATCGAGGGTGGCTAGGTGGGAATTTACGCTTTCTCTCAAATGTTTGTGAGATGGAGAGCTGAACGCTGCCGTGTGACATGGTTGAGATGCTTGGTGACGGAGGAGGTGGTGTTGGTGGTACATCCTCTGTTTGCTGGGCGGCAGGTGCCAACGTTCCTCCAGAGGCGGAGGAAGAGGCCGAGGCGGCAGCAGCAGAAGAGATAGCAGGGGGAGCCTGAGTGACTTCCTTGTTTTTAAGGTGTTTACTCCACTGCAGTTCATGCTTTGCATGCAGGTGCCTGGTCATGCAGGTTGTGCTAAGGTTCAGAACGTTAATGCCTTGCTTCAGGCTCTGATGGCACAGCGTGCAGACCACTCGGGTCTTGTCGTCAGCACAATGTTTGAAGAAGTGCCATGCCAGGGAACTCCTTGAAGCTGCCTTTGGGGTGCTCGGTCCCAGATGGCGGCGGTCAGTAGCAGGCGGAGTCTCTTGGCGGCGGGTGTTCTGCTTATGCCCACTGCTCCCTCTTTTGCTACGCTGTTGGCTCGGTCTCACCACTGCCTCTTCCTCCGAACTGTGAAAGTCAGTGGCACGACCTTCATTCCATGTGGGGTCTATGACCTCATCGTCCCCTGCATCGTCTTCCACCCAGTCTTGATCCCTGACCTCCTGTTCAGTCTGCACACTGCAGAAAGACGCAGCAGTTGGCACCTGTGTTTCGTCATCATCAGAGACGTGCTGAGGTGGTATTCCCATGTCCTCATCATCAGGAAACATAAGTGGTTGTGCGTCAGTGCATTCTATGTCTTCCACCGCTGGGGAAGGGCTAGGTGGATGCCCTTGGGAAACCCTGCCAGCGGAGTCTTCAAACAGCATAAGAGACTGCTGCATAACTTGAGGCTCAGACAGTTTCCCTAGTATGTATGGGGGTGATGTGACAGACTGATGGGCTTGGTTTTCAGGCGCCATCTGTGCGCTTTCTGCAGAAGACTAGGTGGGAGATAATGTGAACGTGCTGGATCCACTGTCGGCCACCCAATTGACTAATGCCTGTACCTGCTCAGGCCTTACCATCCTTAGAACGGCATTGGGCCCCACCAAATATCGCTGTAAATTATGGCGGCTACTGGGACCTGAGGTAGTTGGTACACTAGGACGTGTGGCTGTGGCAGAACGGCCACGTCCTCTCCCAGCACCAGAGGGTCCACTAAGACCACCACGACCATGTCCGCGTCCGCGTCCCTTACTAGATGTTTTCCTCATTGTTACTGTTCACCACAATAAGAAAAATATTATTTAGCCCAATGTATTGAATTCAAATTCAGGCCTTTTTTTACAGACACCTAACACTATCTGGCTATCTATTTAGGTACCGTATTACACTAATACAGGCACAGCAGTAACGACAGATTTAGCTGAATATAAATTTGAGGCCTAGTATTTAGGCGCTGGGTGACAGGTATACGTTTACAGACAGAATTAGACTTGGAAATGCACAGTATCGGGTGTATGAAGTTATTGAGAATCAATATCAGCACCTTGAATATAATATACCCTTTTAGGGATAGATTTAAAGTAGGCCTGATACAGCAGAAGCCACTAATTTAGATAATTGCTAAATTGGGAATTGTATTTCAACCCAGAACAAAAACTGTGCTTTGATGGACCCAAAATAACTTGACCAGCCTCAGCAATAACCACAGATTTAGATGAATATAAATTTGAGGCCTATTTTTTAGGCGCTGGGTGACAGGTATGCGTTTACAGACAGAATTAGACTTGGAATTGCACAGTAGCGTGTGTGTGAAGTTATTGAGAATGACTCTATCAGCACCTTGAATCTAATATACCCTTTTAGGGATAGATTTAAAGTAGGCCTGATACAGCAGAAACCACTGATTTAGAGAATTGCTAAGTTGGGAATTGTATTTCAACCCTGAACAAAAATATATCCTTTGCCAGACAGCAGACATTATTACAATTAGCTAGCCACAGCTGAAACACCAGATTTAGGGTACTGCTATTTTGGCAATTGTATTTCACCCCTCAATAAAATAGCAAGCACAGCCAAGCTATAAAAAATAACCACACTATTGATGGTTAAATGGACTTGGTGACAGCTTGCCCCTGATGTAGGATATAGCCAAAAAATAACCACACTTTTGATGGTTAAATGCACTTGGTGACAGCTTGCCCCTGATGTAGGATATAGCCAAAAAATAACCACACTATTGATTGTTAAATGCACTTGGTGACAGCTTGCCCCTAATGTAGGATATAGCAAAAAAATAACCACACTATTGATGGTTAAATGCACTTGGTGACAGCTTGCCCCCGGCCTAGGATATAGCCAAAAAATAACCACACTTTTGATGGTTAAATGCACTTGGTGACAGCTTGCCCCTGATGTAGGATATAGCCAAAAAATAACCACACTATTGATGGTTAAATGGACTTGGTGACAGCTTGCCCCTGATGTAGGATATAGCCAAAAAATAACCACACTTTTGATGGTTAAATGCACTTGGTGACAGCTTGCCCCTGATGTAGGATATAGCCAAAAAATAACCACACGATTGATGGTTAAATGCACTTGGTGACAGCTTGCCCCTGATGTAGGATACAGCCAAAAAATAACCACACTATTGATGGTTAAATGCACTTGGTGACAGCTTGCCCCTGATGTAGGATATAGCCAAAAAATAACCACACTATTGATGGTTAAATGCACTTGGTGACAGCTTGCCCCTGATGTAGGATATAGCCAAAAAATAACCACACTATTGATGGTTAAATGCACTTGGTGACCGCTTGCCCCTGATGTAGGATATAGCCAAAAAATAACCACACTATAGATGGTTAAATGCACTTGGTGACAGCTTGCCCATGATGTAGGATATAGCCCAAAAATAACCACACTATTGATGGTTAAATGCACTTGGTGACAGCTTGCCTCTGATGTAGGATATAGCCAAAAAATAATCACACTATTGATGGTTAAATGCACTTGGTGACAGCTTGCCCCTGATGTAGGATATAGCCAAAAAATAACCACACTATTGATGGTTAAATGCACTTGGTGACAGCTTGCCCCTGATGTAGGATATAGCCAAAAAATAACCACACTATTGATGGTTAAATGCACTTGGTGACAGCTTGCCCCCGGCCTAGGATATAGCCAAAAAATAACCACACTTTTGATGGTTAAATGCACTTGGTGACAGCTTGCCCCTGATGTAGGATATAGCCAAAAAATAACCACACTATTGATGGTTAAATGGACTTGGTGACAGCTTGCCCCTGATGTAGGATATAGCCAAAAAATAACCACACTTTTGATGGTTAAATGCACTTGGTGACAGCTTGCCCCTGATGTAGGATATAGCCAAAAAATAACCACACGATTGATGGTTAAATGCACTTGGTGACAGCTTGCCCCTGATGTAGGATACAGCCAAAAAATAACCACACTATTGATGGTTAAATGCACTTGGTGACAGCTTGCCCCTGATGTAGGATATAGCCAAAAAATAACCACACTATTGATGGTTAAATGCACTTGGTGACCGCTTGCCCCTGATGTAGGATATAGCCAAAAAATAACCACACTATAGATGGTTAAATGCACTTGGTGACAGCTTGCCCCTGATGTAGGATATAGCCCAAAAATAACCACACTATTGATGGTTAAATGCACTTGGTGACAGCTTGCCTCTGATGTAGGATATAGCCAAAAAATAACCACACTATTGATGGTTAAATGCACTTGGTGACAGCTTGCCCCTGATGTAGGATATAGCCAAAAAATAACCACACTATTGATGGTTAAATTCACTTGGTGACAGCTTGCCCCTGATGTAGGATATAGCCAAAAAATAACCACACTATTGATGGTTAAATGGACTTGGTGGCAGCTTGTGCTGGCGCACCACAAGACACAAAATGGCCGCTGATCACCCCAGAAAAAAGTGACTGAAAAACGCTCTGGGCAGCCTAAAAACAGTGAGCAATTGAATAGCAGCAGTTCAATGATCCACAGCTGTAGATCGATCACTGACTTAAGTGTTTTGGAGGAGTTAATCACTGCCTAATCTCGCCCTAACAGTCGCAGCTGCAACCTCTCCCTACACTGTTCAGAGCAGAGTGACGTGCGGCGCTACGTGACTCCAGCTTAAATAGAGGCTGGGTCACATGCTGCACTGGCCAATCACAGCCATGCCAATAGTAGGCATGGCTGTGATGGCCTCTTGGGGCAAGTAGTATGACGCTTGTTGATTGGCTGCTTTGCAGTCTTTCAAAAAGCGCCAAGAAAGCGACGAACACCGAACCCAAACCCGGACTTTTACGAAAATGTTCGGGTTCGGGTCCGTGTCACGGACACCCCAAAATTCGGTACGAACCCGAACTATACAGTTTGGGTTCGCTCATCCCTAGTGGCAAGTTCTCACAATGATACTTAGTGCACCAATCACTAATATCTCATGAGACCTTTATAAAATGTGAAGTTGTGTGTACCGCGAAAAAAATAAATCGCATCATTAGGGATTTTCGCAATGGTGCTTTTTTTTTAAACACTCGATCTGCATATACAGCGATTGTTATAACATGCATGTGAAATGTAATCAAATACACTGCTTTAATGTCAAATTACTTACAGAGATCAGAAATTTTTCCTCAATGTCGCGAAAATTGTTGCCATCCATCTTTTCTGATCGCATCCAACTTCAGTCTGGTGGAAACTCAGTTTCTGTAGTAGGCAGCGCCTATTTTGCACATGCGCATAGGCGAATATTACATTGCTGATATTTCGCATTGAAAAAAATTATGAATGGAGATCGCAAATTCGAATAATACATCTGGTATGTCACTGTAAATGTTGTGGGACTATTTGTGCACTTCTAGTAAGTATTTGGTGGCTGCAAATATGACCTGAAGGTATTCCAGGTTCGCCTGCCTTTGAAGTGAATGGGGCCCTCCGCGAACTTTGATCGCGTTTGCGCGATCGCGTTCGCGAACCGTCCCAGATGATGTTCGTCCATCACCAGAGATTAGTCTCTTTAAAGAGGATCCATCACTAGAGTTGAGCGGACACCTGGATGTTCAGGTTCAACGGGTTCGGCCGAACATCACAAAAAAGTTCGAGTTCGGAACCCGAACTTGACCCCGAACCCGAACCCCATTGAAGTCAATGGGGACCCGAACTTTTGAGCACTAAAATGGCTGTAAAAAAGTCATGGAAAGGGCTAGAGGGCTGCAAATGCCAGCAAAATGTGGTTAAGAACATGGCAAGTGCTCTGCAAACAAATGTGGATAGGGAAATTACTTAAAATAACATATAAAATACGTAAAAATAAAAAATAATAATCTTGATCTAGGAGGACGAGGTCCATATGGAGTAGGAGGTTGAGGAGGCAGTGGATGTGGCAGTGTAGGTGGAAGCGGTGGTGGAGGAGAAGGAGGTAGCCTACACAGTTTTTTTTTGTTAAAATTTTTTATTTTTTGGGTTTAAATTAGGGTACACCCCAAAACATTGGGAAATATAACCTGTGATAACCCCTTCCAGTCATGCTAAACAAACGTTCAGACAATACACTGGCTGCAGGGCAGGCCAGCACCTCCAAGGCGTAAAGGGCAAGTTCAGGCCATGTGCCCAATTTGGAGACCCAAAAGTTGAAGGGGGCAGACCCATCAGTCAGTACGTGTAGGCGTGTGCACACATACTGCCCCACCATGTCGCACGTCCCCGTGATGTTCACGATCCATCTGGATATCTTTTCTATCAACTTTCGATGTTCTTTTCTGAGCCTACCATGTTGATCACAATTAGCGGCGAATCAGGGTTCCACGCTGGAGAGGGAGTGTGAGAAAGGGATACCACATCCAAGTCAGGTTAATGGCTGCAATGTGATCGAGCGGAAATGTGGGAGGAGTTATTGAAGCAGAAGTATCCAAGTAAAGGAGGGGGCGCGCTGCAATTTCTCACTCCCGGCTCGGGGAGGTAGTGACGATAAATAACAATACAGGACTCTTAAGATGCCCTGTTATTGGAATGATTAATTAAAAATTATAGGGAATGTCACTGGGGTATTTAGGATTTGGAAACGTTAGATAGGAGAAGCCCTGCTGCCGCTTTGTTGACTCCAGATAACTTCTGCCTGATCACACATCCCCGTGATGTCCACCATCTATTTGGATATCTTCTCTATCAACTTTCGATGTTCTTTTCTGCGCCTACCATGTTGATCACGGTTATCGGTGAATCAGGGTTCCATGCCAGAGAGGGAGCGTGAGAAAGAGATACCACATCTAAGGGAGGTCAATGGATGAAATTAAATGTTGATCGAGCGGAAAAGTGGGACAAATTATTGAAGTCGAAGCTTACAAGTAAAGGAGGGAGCGTGCGTCAATTAAAGAAGAATTTTTGAAATTTAATACCCTATCACCTATGCAGAGCAGGGGTTTGTATATGGCAAAATTGGTAAAATGCCACCTGACAATGTAACAGATGATTTTTTTCAATTTATGTCCCTGTCACCTATGCAGAGCAGGTGTCACGGCTGGCGGTGGGGGAAACCCCCAGCCGTGCGGTGCCAGGAGACGATAGGGTTACCCCTTGGCCGGGACCACAGAGTTAGGGAGCAGGTCACCTCCTATTGCGTCCCTAGCGCTGACCCTGTCTCCTATCAGTATGAGCCGACCTTGATGGTAGGAGGACTCATACGCCGGAACCTTACAGTCCCTACGAGCCCTCAAGTCGGCCCTGTACTAGGGGACAGAGTCAGACGCCCTACTCCTCCTAGGCACGGAGGAGCCGGGGTCTCAACGGCCAAGCAACACAGGGGGAACATCAACAGACATATGGAAATGACAGGTAAGTGAGACTAGTCCTGCACTTACCTGCCACAGACACACAAACCTGGAACCCAAGAACCAGTGCTGATGTCCACAGCAACATAAAGGACACAGCACACACCAGACATACAAGGGAAACCAGGAAACCATAAGCTGCACTAACAAGATAACCCCACACACACCTAGATAACACTGTGAAACATAGTATTAACTGACAATGGTTTATGACCAGAAGGATGGTCCCCACCAGGCAGATGGAGGAGACAGGAGGCTGCTCCAGCCAGCATGGCTGAGAGCAACCTACTGAGCCCAGCCAGGGACTGAGGCTTTATAGGCCAAGAGGCCCCACCCAACGATCAGCACACACCCAGTGAAATCACACACACTGGGAAGGGAGTTAACCCTTCCAGCAACACAGAAGGGAAACTCACATAAAGGGGAAAGCACACAACCTCACTCACCTGTCTCCGACGGCAACGGCATGCGTGGCAACCGTGTCCTCCAGAACAGCCCACAGGCCGAGACACTTCCACAGCATGCAAACATCACCAGACGTTGCCGCGGACAACCGCAGGTGAAGGGAGGAGTCCAGGTGCATATTAAACATCACCTCGTGCACAACAAACACACAAAGGGAGTGCACATAAAACACGTTGCCAAGGGCAACCGCACGCACACTTGTTGTCCGCGGCAACCGCACCTGAGGCACACAACTAAGTGCCCCCAGCTGCGGTTGACGAACTCCAAAACCGCGGGCAACAGCATGCGGCTCCCAAGGAGTCACGACCATGACCAAGGGTCGTGACAGCAGGGGTTTATTAACGGCAAAAATGGTCAAATGTCAGCCAAGAATGTAACAGATGCTTTTGCACCCTGCTCCCTCTCTTGCTGTGCTGGTGCATCTGTGCGACCACTACCTCTTCCTCCGAACTAGACAGGTCACTCGCATGACCTTGATTCCATGTGGTGTTTAGTATCTCATCATCCTCCACATAATCTTCCACCCACTCTTTACCCCTTCCCTCCTTGTCGGTCTGCACACTTTCGAAAGCCCCAGCTGTTGGCACCTGTGTTTCGTCATCATCCGAGACGTGCTGCGGTGGTCCTCCCATGTACTCATCTTGAAACATAAGTGGTTGGGCATCGGTGCACTCAATCTCTTCCACTTCTGGGGCAGGGCTAGGTGGATGGCCCTGGGAAACCCTGCTAGCAGAGTCATCAAAAAGCAGAAGAGACTGCTGCATGACATGGGGCTCAGACTGCTTGGCTGATTTGCAAGAAGGTGAGGTGAAGGACTGATGGACATCGGCTGCAGATGCCAACTCTGATCTTTCAGCAGGAGACTGGGTGGGAGACAATGTGAAGGAAGTGGATCCACTGTCAGCAACCCAATCTACTATCGCCTGTACTTGTTCTGGCCTCACCATTCGGAAAGCCGCATTAGGCCCGACCAAATACCGCTGCAGGTTCTGTCGCCTACTCGCACCTGAGGAAGGTGTTTCACTTGTGCATGTAGCTGGCACAGATCGACCACGTCCTCTCCCTGCAACAGGAGCTCCACCAGCAGCACCACGACTGGGGCCACGTCCCCTATTCGACGCTCTCCTCATTTTCCGCAATTTAGTATTTTTCCCAAAATGGGTGTTTTTTTTTATAACAGAAGATAACAGCAGTATCTAACGCGTGTATGTCACACTGACAGGTGCAGCAAAGGCAGCAAATTTTGTATTTTTCCCAAAATAGGTGTTTTTTTAATAACAGAATATGACAGCAGTATGTAACGCTTGTATTTCACACTGACAGATGCAGCAAGGGCTGTAAAATTTAGTATTTTGCCCAAAAAGGGTGTTTTTTAACCCCTTAAGGACTCAGCCCTATTTCACCTTAAGGACTTGGCCATTTTTTGCAAATCTGACCAGTGTCACTTTAAGTGCTGATAACTTTAAAACGCTTTGACTTACCCAGGCCGTTCTGAGATTGTTTTTTCGTCACATATTGTACTTCATGACACTGCTAAAATTGGGTCAAAAAAGTGAATTTTTTTGCATAAAAAAATACCATATTTACCAAAAATTTTGAAAAATTTGCAAATTTCAAAGTTTCAGTTTCTCTACTTCTGTAATACATAGTAATACCCCCAAAAATTGTGATGACTTTACATTCCCCATATGTCTACTTCATGTTTGTAGCATTTTGGGAATGATATTTTATTTTTTGGGGATGTTACAAGGCTTAGAAGTTTAGAAGCAAATCTTGAAATTTTTCAGAAATTTACAAAAACCCAATTTTTAGGGACCACTACAGCTCTGAAGTCACTTTGCGAGGCTTATATAATAGAAACAGCCCAAAAATGACCCCATTCTATAAACTACACCCCTCAAGGTATTCAAAACTGATTTTACAAACTTTGTTAACCCTTTAGGTGTTGCACAAGAGTTATTGGCAAATGGGGATGAAATTTGAGAATTTCATTTTTTTGCCTAATTTTCCATTTTAACCCATTTTTTCCCACTAACAAAGCAAGGGTTAACAGCCAAACAAGACTGTATCTTTATTGCCCTGACTATGCCGTTTACAGAAACACCCAATATGTGGCCGTAAAGCGGGGCGTAGAGTGAAAGGTGCGCCGTATGGTTTTTGGAAGGCAGATTTTGCTGGACTGTTTTTTTGACACCATTTCCCATTTGAAGCCCCCTGATGCTCCCCTAGAGTAGAAACTCCATAAAAGTGACCCCATCTAAGAAAGTACACCCCTCAAGGTATTCAAAACTGATTTTAGAAACTTTGTTAACCCTTTAGATGTTGCACAAGATTTAATGGAAAATAGAGATACTATTTCAAAATTTAACTTTTTTGGCAGATTTTCCATTTTAATATTTTTTTTCCAGTTACAAAGCAAGGGTTAACAGCCAAACAAAACTCATTATTTATGGCCCGGATTCTGTAGTTTACAGAAACACCCCATATGTGGCCGTTAACTGCTGTACGGCCACACAGCGGGGCGTAGAGTGAGAGGTGCGCCGTATGGTTTTTGGAAGTCAGATTTTGCTGGACTGTTTTTTTTACACCATGTCCCATTTGAAGCCCCCCTGATGCACCCCTAGAGTAGAAACTCCATAAAAGTGACCCCATCTAAGAAACTACACCCCTCAAGGTATTCAAAACTGATTTTACAAACTTTGTTAACCCTTTAGGTGTTGCACAAGATTTAATGGAAAATAGAGATACAATTTCAAAATTTCACTTTTTTGGAAGATTTTCCATTTTAATATTTTTTTTCCAATTACAAAGCAAGGGTTAACAGCCAAACAAAACTCATTATTTATGGCGCTGATTCTGTAGTTTAAAGAAACACCCCATATGTGTTCGTAAACCGCTGTACGGGCACACGGCAGGGCGCAGAAGGAAAGGAATGCCATACGGTTTTTGGAAGGCAGATTTTGCTGGACTGTTTTTTTTGACACCATGTCCCATTTAAAGCCCCCCTGATGCACCCCCAGAGTATAAACTCCAAAGAAGTGACCCCATTTTAGAAACTAGGGGATAGGGTGGCAGTTTTGTTGGTACTAGTTTAGGGTACATATGATTTTTGGTTGCTCTATATTACACTTTTTTGTGCGGCAAGGTAACAAGAAATAGATTTTTTGGCACTTTTTTTTTTGTTATTTACAACATTCATCTGACAGGTTAGATCATGTGGTAATTTTATAGAGCAGGTTGTCACGGACGCGGCGATACCTAATATGTATACAATTTTTTTTATTTATGTAAGTTTTACACAATGATTTCATTTTTAAAACAAAAAAAATGTTTTAGTGTCTCCATAGTCTAAGAACCATAGTTTTTTCAGTTTTTGGGCGATTATTTTAAGTAGGGTCTCATTTTTTGCGGGATGAGATGACGGTTTGATTGGCCCTATTTTGGGGTGCAAATGACTTTTTAATCGCTTGCTATTACACTTTATTGTGACGTAAGATGACAAAATGGCTTTTTTTACACCGTTTTTATTTTAATTTTTTTACGGTGGTCACCTGAGGGGTTAGGTCATGTCATATTTTTATAGAGCCGGTCGATACGGACGCGGCGATACCTAATATGTATACTTTGTTTTATTTATTTAAGTTTTACACAATGATTTTATTTTTGAAACAAAAAAAATCATGTTTTAGTGTTTCCATAGTCTAAGAGCCATAGTTTTTTCAGTTTTTTGGCAATTATTTTGGGTAGGGTATGATTTTTGCGGGATGAGATGACGGTTTGATTGGTACTATTTTGGCGTACATGCGACTTTTTTGATCACTTTTATTACCTTTTTTGGGAAGTAAGGTGGGCAAAATTTCAATTTCCTAATATTTTTTATTTTTTTTTTGGCGTACACCGTGCGGGGAAAGTAACATGACCGTTTTATAGATCAGGTCATTACGGACGCGGCGATACCAAACATGTGTAGGGAATTTTATTTTTTTCATTTTTATTCAGTGATAAATGTGTTTTTTTGATTTTTACTTTTTTTTTCACTTTTTTTTTGACCCAGACCCACTTGGTTCTTGAAGATCCAGTGGGTCTGATGTCTGTATAATACAGTACAGTACAATATATATTGTACAGTACTGTATTTTACTTACACTTTGCCTGAACAGATCTATGCCTTCAGCACAGATCTGTTCAGCACCATGGACAGCAGGACGCCTAAGAAGGCGTCCTGTTGCCATGGGAACCTTCCCCGTCTGCTCAGTAGTGGTCAGAACTGCGCAGACGGGGAAGGGTAAGGACGGGGCTCTGGGGGGGCTGTCTTGGAGCTCCCTCCCTCTCCATTCGGGGGGCTGCAAAGGCACTGCAGCCCCCCGATGGGAGAGGGAGGGAGCTACTTCTTACTGTTAACTGTTAACTTTTTTCATACAGCGGTCCGTACGGACCGCTGTATGGAAAGGGTTAAACGGCTGACATCGCATCACCGCTGGCACCCTAGTATACCCGCTCTACACCAACGAATTTTCAAGGGGAGGCGGGCGGGGGATCGCGATCCCGCCTGCCGCACCGCCCGCCTCCCGCACCGCCCCCACCGCCCACAACTCCCCCCCCTGCACCACCCGCCGGCAAAAAATCATGCAGGGGTGCAGGGGGGGATGTAAAATCTATATTTGAGGTACACTAAAGTTTCTGATCCCCGCGGTCAGGGACCGCGGGGATCAGAAACTGCAAAAAGCGCAGCAAACCGCAGGTCTGACCCCCCCTGGCGTTGTCACAGGATGCCGGCTGAATGATTTCAGCCGGCATCCCGTTTCCATTAACCCCCGCGGCGCCGGAATCTGCATTTAAAGTTAGGACGTACCAGTACGCCCTGAGTCCTTAAGGACTCGGGAAATAGGGCGTACCGATACGCCCTGCGTCCTTAAGGGGTTAAAACCCAGAAATTTATTGCAGTATTTCAAGCTTGTATTTAACTGTCACAAATGCACATATGCTGTGCTGGTGCACAGAACTTGCATAAAATGGCCGCTGCTGCCCATCTAACTAACAGACGGATCAAAGTTATTTTTCTCTGTCACTGGGCTCAGGGCAGGGTAAAAAGATTGTGCACTGCACCCTCACAACTATATCTATGTAGATCGCTGAGTTCAATTGGAGTTCTGATTAAAGATTCTGTTCTATTCTCTCCCTCACAGCAGCAGCATCCTCTCCCTACACTAGTAACAGCACAGTGACGTGCGGCGCTACGTGACTCGAGCTTATATAGAGGCTGGGTCACATGCTGCACTGGCCAATCACAGCCATGCCATTAGTAGGCGTGGCTGTGATGGCTTCTAAGGGCACAAAGTTAAACACTTGTAGATTGGCTGCTTTGCAGCCTTTCAAAAAGCTCCATTAAGTCGCCGAACTCCAAACCCATACCCGAACTTTTACTGAAAAGTTCGGGTTCGGGGTCCAAAAATCCTTTACAGTTTGGGTTCGCTCAACCCTATCCATCACCTACATAAACCTTATTAAAGGGGTTGTCCAATGAATAATGTAAAAAATGAAAATGATACATAATCTAGTACATGACAGCCATGTTCCAACACAGCTAGAACCCTGTACCTCACGTGGATCGAGAGATCTCCCCATTCATTGATCTAATTGTCCTGCTAGATTTATTTCAGGCTGTCAGTTTATGTGGCATGCCCTTTCTCAGGGGTGTGTCCTTTCTGCTGCAGTTAGCAACAGTTTAAGGATGGAACTAAGAATGTGCTTCTGTCCCAGTAATCAGGACAGAGAAATTAGAAAGAATAACTCAGTAACATTAATACAGTTTCAATTACAGATGTAGCAGGGTTAACACTCAAGTTCTTAACTCAAATTTCTTAACTCATCACGTTATCTTGAAACAAAAGCCATTGAAAAACAATTGAAGGTGTTTGCTTAACGCATTTAGTTTAGATAACACGTCTCATAAATCATGAGTGTTAACTCTACTACATCCGTACCTGCAATTGCAAAAGTATTCAGGTATTTTTTGAGGGACAACCCTTTTAAGGGCTCATGCACACAACCGTTGACCCCCAACACCCATGCGAATTCCGCAGACAGATCCAGACCCATTCAGCTTGAATGGGTCCGTGGTCTGTCCGCACCACAAAAAAGTAGTGCATGCACGGACAGAAACCCCATAGGGCTTCTGTGGGGTTCCATGCCTCTGTTCCGCACCACACTTTCCAGATTGCAGACCCATTCAAGTGAATGGGTCCACATCTGTGATCCGGGGTGCACACGGCCGGTGCCTGCATATTGCGGACCCGCTGTTTGCATGAGCCCTAAGGGTCAGGTAAGAAAACTTTGCATACAAGTAAAGCACCAGAGATCAGGGATGCTGAAATCACCTAAACTTGTGACATGATAGCCTGGATGTGACATCACTAGCGTGCAACATCACCATGGCTGTTGGTTGAAGCCTTTCAACAGAAATGGATAAAATCAACTAAGTTAGGTGAGAGTTTCCTCTAATACAAAAGTAAAAAAAAGAAAAATACAGTACCCCCATGCACCTGAATGTGTATTTCTGTAATATCAAGTCAGTCCCTAACGACTGGATCGAGCAATACTGCTAAATTGATGGGGATTCAATCACTTGCAACCTGTTGATTACGAGACTGATCATCCCAAGTCCCCTGTTTGAATAAAGGAATGGTCAAGCATGCACACTGCCATACCATTCAAGCTTTATTGGACTGCCAAAGAAAGCAGAGCTCTGTCGTCTACCATTAGTCCCATAGACCTTGGATGGAGGAGTATTATGCATTCTTGACCAGAGCTCTATGGAGGGATATAAGGGATAACCTTGTCCAGTGTATGAGGGATAACCAGCCAGAATATCATTTTAATGTAGAATACAACAGTTGCTGTATCCAGACATCTTATCTCACAATGTTCTCAGCAGTTAGTCACTGGGGACCAAGATCTCATCTTCTTATCAAGATCTTCATTAGTACAATCCCGAAGAGGTCATAGGATGTAAAATGTCTTACTTCCAAAAACGGTATTGTTTGCTATAATAATTCAGAAGCTAACCGGCCGCTGTGGTCCTCATGTGTAAGGAAGGTCACCAGCAATCAGCTCTGGAGTATCTTGATTTTTTTGATTCTTTTGTGTAGATGATTGAGCTCATTATTTAGCAGGGATGAACTAAAGGTCGTCATGTTACTTATTCTGCTGTGTACATGTATCTATACAACTGTGGTGAGAAGATACAGAGCAAAAAGTGCTATACAGTGCTCTCAATACTACAGCTATAGCAGATGTGAAAATGCCATTTACTGAACTGGGGCTGTATTGTTTGCAGTCCTGTGCAAAACCACTGATAAATGTCCTGATAAACATCAGCGCTGTAAAACGGATGTGATGATATGAGGAAATGAGCGGGTGAGGGGCAGGGAACAAAATATCACCCTGGATCAGGAATTTATTGAGCCTGACCTTAAAGGGGTTCCTCGGGAATTAAGAAAATGAAAATACTTTAATATGACTTTATTATAAGCATACAGTATTCTCAAATACCTTTCATTAGTGATAATGGCTAGTTTTGTCTTGTGAGCAATCATCAAGGGAAACAAAATGGCCGCTGTCCCATTAGTTCACACAAAACCTGTCCTGATCACACATGAGGACACGTTACTTTACAACACTGAATTGCCTCATCCTCCTCTCTACTTGTATGGGATTATGATCCTGAATACAGATGATAAGAATGTTAGCTGAATTTCTGGGGAATTTAGTTCATGAGGAGACATGAAGTACAGAGAGGACGGACAGGACAGGCTGTGGTAACGGAGACTGTAAACAAGTGCTGCTGCTCATTACCACACCTCACCCTCCTCTCATGTCTCCTCATCATCTCCATTCCCACAGAGATTCACCTGTATTCAGGATCATGATTCCTGACAAGCAGAGCAGAGAGGAGGATGAGGCAGCTCTATGGCTCATTGTGGTGAAGTCCTGCGTGATTAGGACAGGTTCTGTGTGTACTGATAGGATGGTGGCCATTCTAAGTATTGAAAGGTATTTGTGAATATATTTATTATAAAATAATATTTAAGTATTTTAATTTTTTTAATTCCTGGAGAACCCATTAAAATGCAAGTTTTGCTGTTCTTAAATGGGTTTTCCATGGGAAATACATTTAAAAAATAAAAAGGGGCAGAGTTAAAGGGGTTATCCAATCCTAAAAACAGCCCCCCCATGCTGAATATACTTACCCGGATCCCCCACGCCCGCTTGAAAACATCCGGTGTCGGGGGGGTTAAGCCAATGGCAGGCACAGACGGGAACTGGCCTCCCTAGCATTGCCAGTGACGCTATGGAGGCTCATCTCCGCTTGCCATTGGCTGCCCCATTCCCTGCCGACACAAGAAGTTTTAATGGCACGTGGAGAAGCAGCAATGGTACGAGGACCAGGAGTGGTGCAGAGAGAGGGGACCCGGGTAAGTATATTCAGCGTGGCGAGCCCAGCATATAGGGGGGGGGGGGCTTTTTTTGGGATTGGATAACCCCTTTAAAAACAAGGATAAGTGAATCTAAACAAATCAGATTAATTTTAAACTATGAAAAATGAATCCGAAGCTCTCTTCAGATCAGTTGCATAAAAACAATGCCCAGCATCATTTTACTGTTATTATTAAAACCCATGAGGGAGGAAGAAGACAGAGAGAGGATCACTGGGAGGAAATGAGGAGGAGGACCTACCCTGATTGGCTCAGAGACTGAAAGACAGCATCACCAACCAATCAGGGAGGCATTAGGCAGAAAGAACAAGCAGAAGCTCTAAAGGGTGTTCAGCCTCTGCATTGTGCCAAACAAGGATTAAAGAGTCACAGACTCCCACAGTAGTGTGATAGGGACTGAAAAATAAGGCATTCCTAGTATTCATCTATTTCTATTCATTTTTTATCCACTGGTCGATTTATGTACCCTTATCCCCTTCCTTCTGGCCTCAAAGCCTCCAAAAACAACCACCACCACTTTTTTTATTATGTGAGTTTTATATATGCCCCAACAACAACAATTTTAAACATTTGTATCCTCATAGGGATATGACATGCAGGTAACCCAGCAACCATGTAAATAAGATAGGCCGGAAAGTGAACGTGCGCTCCAGCTTGGAACAATTGCATTCCAGGAAAGAAGCGCCCCGCTCAAAGTCCCAGGGCATGTGCATCAGCTATGGATGCGTTCCGGTCATGAGCACCACCACAACCCGGCACTTCCGCCTCCTGACCGCCGGGATTCCTCCAGAGAGGAAGGACCCTCCCACCCAGCTTTGGCGGTCTTTTCCTCATTATCCTCGAGGTATATATACCCCATGTATGTATATTATATGTTATATGTTCCTGATGAAGGGACTTGCTGTCCTGAAACACGTTGAGCTGGATTTTTTTTACTACAATAAAGACAGTCGAACAGAAGCCCCTTGTGATTGACTGCCTTCATCTTGTAACATTCTAGAAGCGATCCAGGCGGGGGGGGGGGGGGGAGGTTCACAGGTGTATTTTGCTTATCCTGATAAACAGCCCCCTCGTGAAGTGAGTAAAAGTCTATGATACTTTATGTATACCATATTATACACATCTTTTTAATTTACCGATTTTATGCATAACTTTACAAATATACATAGAGGTTAATAGCAGTACATAATGTTCTATGCCCTATCTAAAATGATCTAATTAATATAAAATTGCAATTAAAAAGATAAAATATATTTGGTATATTTATAAGGATTGACAATGTAAAAAACTTCAATCCGCTGAAATAGCTGATAAGGTACGAAGGTCAGAAGAACTGGTAGACTTGCCAAAAGTAAAACCAGGTATGGAACCTAAATCTGTTCCAACTGCCTGTGTGTAATGGATCAGCTACAACAGTGGTGAAGACCGAATACCGAGTCAGTCCCCAAAAGAATAAATAAATGCAATGTGAAACTAAAGTTGAATATTAGAAGAGATCAATAAGAATGAGTATAATCTCATATTTTCATCTAATATCAACCAGGACTATACAGAGTTCCTGGATATACGGATCACTACCCAAATGAATCAATATATCTGCACTACGTTTCAGAAAGAGGTAGCCAAGAATAGTTTTATCCTCTTTTCCAGCTGCCATTTACCATCTTGGCTGTTAAATATCCCAACTGGTCAATTCCGCAGAATTAAAAGGAATTGTACCAGTCCAGCTGGATTTGAGGAGGAAGCTACCAGTATGAAAGCAAAATTTCTAGCTAAAGAATATCCAGAGACAGTGGTTGACTGTGCCTTACAAAGAGTTAGGAAGATGGACAGGAAGAAATTCTTTGAGGCCAAACAGAAAAAAGCCGACATGACTGTTGATGATAACAAGTTTCGTATAATACTACCTTACAATATACAGCGTAAGAAAATTGAACAAAGTATTAAAAATCATTGGCACCTAATCCAGAAGGACAAGATCATAGGTCCTCTGGTCCCACCAATACCGGAGATAGTATATACAAAGGCCCCTAATTTGGGTTTGAAATTAGCGCCATCTATCAAAAACCAGCTAAAAGATACTGGGTCCATTAACAAATGGTTGAAAAGAAGTGGGTTCCATAGATGTGGGTGCTGCAAAAACTGCAAAATTACGTCTTTTGCGAAAAAAACTACACTTGTAAGATCAACACAAAATAATTTTTCGGTTGAAATAAAAGATCTCCTCACATGTAATAGTTCTAACGTTATTTATATTATAGAATGTCCATGCGCAAAACAATATATTGGTAGGACCAAAAGATCTCTGAAAACCAGAATAGCAGAACATATTAATAATATTAAGAAAGGCTATGATAAACATGTGCTTTCTAGACATTTTAAACTTATTCACAATCAAGATCCTAGGAATCTTACTTTTGCAGCTTTTGAACAGATAGAACGACACTGGAGGGGGGGTAATCACATTGCCCGAATGTCCAGGGCGGAGTCAAGAAGAATTTTCGAATTCGGCAGTCTGGCCCCGGCAGGGCTCAATGCCGAACTAGAAATCTTTGGGTTTCTATAGGGGGGTGGGCGCCTGCGGCTCACGGAGGGTACTGGTCCGGCTGTTTATTAGCACCATGACCCTTCCTGCACTGTGGGCCCCCACCCTCATGTCATCTGTACCCAGCGAGAGTACTCTGCCAGAACCCTCGTGGTCAATGTCCCCCAGTGGATTCAAAAGACTGTATAGATTCGTGCTATGTTTTATCGGAGTTAGCCTAGCCATCTAATGTTATGCCATTTATATTTATATTATTAGAATTTTATAATAAAGTTCAGTTACATATGATGCCCAAGAGATTTAATATTATTTTAAACTATTGGAATTAATTAAATATTTGTCATATTTTTATATTCTTAATTTTTTAATTTTCTATCTATTGACAGATATGTCATTAGATAAGTTATGTAGATAAGGTATGATCATAGATATAAGTATTTTAGATACTGATTATATCTGATAGTATATCTATGAGGCTGAAATTATGAGATTATAATGAGGTTTTGTGACATTTAATTATGTAAAAGGAGAATGTAACCAGTTATAACATTTACTGAACCTGCGATTGGTTTTTGCTGAACCCAAAATATTCGCCATAAAAACGCATGTGCGCATATATAATCGCAGATGAATTAAATCAATGATGCACCACTTAGCGATTATATTTGTTAGTTTATCTATGAGGCTGAAAGTATGAGATATATAATGAGGTTTTGT
The DNA here is from genome assembly GCF_014858855.1 of Bufo gargarizans. Classification (NCBI taxonomy): domain Eukaryota; kingdom Metazoa; phylum Chordata; class Amphibia; order Anura; family Bufonidae; genus Bufo; species Bufo gargarizans. Next base: position 723,394,683 of record NC_058081.1, on the reverse strand, counting down.
GACATTTAATTATGCAAAAGGAGAATGCAACCAGCTATAACATTTATTGAACTTGCGAAGGGTTTCTGCTGAACCCAAAATATTCGCCATAATAAACGCATGTGCGCATATATAATCGCAGATGAACTACATCAATGACGCACCACATAGCGAATATATATGCGGAATCCAGATCTTTTTGGATCCATTTTGGGATTTGTGCAAGCTTCTGCTGGAAGGAAACCGCTATAAAAAGTCGGCTAGTAAGTCAGTTCCAATATAGCCACTGAGGAAGAAGGAAGAAAACCTTCGAAACGCGTCTGGCGTGGAGGATATTGGAACTGATTAAAACCGGACAAAATTTGTTATATTGGTCCGGATCGAATAAGCGCTCATCAAGAAAACCAAAAGGAATCGCTGCCTTGAAGCTATTGTGCAGCTACCTAAGGGAGTGATTGAATTGCAGGTGGAACATCTATTCCAATCAAGCCAACACAGCCTGCATTCACAGTATAGCACAGCCAGCGCTTGGAGTGAGGACTGAAGATCCAAAGAATATCAGATCGGATCCTGCAAGCCTCCCAAGCGGCAGTAAGACTCCTTTATCCTGCTATCTACATTACGTGGGACGCCACGGTGGACGGCAGGACTCACTGAAAGTAAGTCATTAATAACACTGCTACATCTATACTGACTGTTGCAACAATATTCCATCACATTGAGACATACTAGATCTTGGACAGTCTCTGCTGAAACCTGGTGGACCTTAACCCCGTGTTATGCTATAAGAACTGTGTGGATTCAATACTAGAAATCTTCTGCCATCTTTAAGTTTCTAGAGACATTTGTTGATTGCACAAAGCTGTTTGAGGATCGAACTTTGCTGGTCTCCTATCACTATTATATTATTATATTATATTTATATTTTTATGAATGTACACCTATTCACTGAACTTGTAGTGTTGATTTTTGCACTGTGTTATATACCCTGACCAGGGTATTTATACTCACGTTTTCTTTAATATTCAACTTTAGTTTCACATTGCATTTATTTATTCTTTTGGGGACTGACTCGGTATTCGGTCTTCACCACTGTTGTAGCTGATCCATTACACACAGGCAGTTGGAACAGATTTAGGTTCCATACCTGGTTTTACTTTTGGCAAGTCTACCAGTTCTTCTGACCTTCGTACCTTATCAGCTATTTCAGCGGATTGAAGTTTTTTACATTGTCAATCCTTATAAATATACCAAATATATTTTATCTTTTTAATTGCAATTTTATATTAATTAGATCATTTTAGATAGGGCATAGAACATTATGTACTGCTATTAACCTCTATGTATGTTGACTATTGTTATTAATAAATTAGTGTCACTTTACTAACTGCGTGGTCCAGATATAAGAGTGCCCATTCTTTTTATACTACTATTGTTTTTCTGGTGGTCGGGGTACGACATCCGACTGGTGCACCTTGTCATCCTGAATCAGGGGTGAGCCGTCTTTTCTCTACTCTACCAACTTTACAAATATGTTTTAACCTTTTATGGTATCTATTTACCTACTATTTGTTGGCTTTATGGTCCCACGGATACTGAACCCCTGAACACGTACCTACGCTATATTCATCGCACGAGGTGTCTCTACAATTATATAGACCATTTACTATAAATCGATTATTATATATAGTGCATTGGCGCTCGACTTGGGTCATCAGGAATAGGTGTGTTTGGGTGGGACCCCACCACCCTTAACCCTCCTATCTCCTCCTATCCCACAGCTTTCCTGTGAGGCAGCGGCGAAGCCAGCAAGTCACTACTGTGGCCAGGAGTCAGCAGGGTGGCAGCCGTGGGAGGTCGGGAGCCAAACGAGCACGGGGTAGATCACCCGCTTTACAGAAGCCTACCTGCCCGGAAAGTAGTGGTGCAGGGGTTCACGGAAGCAGTGGTCACAGCAGTCAGTCAGTGCGGAGTGTTGGAGGTAAAATCATCTACTCAGTGTTGTGGCAGAATCTGTGGGCAGAAGGTGGAGTGTGGCCAGGGTGTCAATGTTGGCACCATGGCCCTGCGTCAACATATGCAGCACCACCACAAAGTGGCCTGGGAGAATTGTGGCTCTGATGTGGTGGTCCAGCCTGCCGCAGCTACCGCTGCATCACCCAGTGGCACACATCCGATTTCAGGTAGTTAAGGCCCCACCACCTCAGCCGAAGGCAGCTGTCTGTCTTTACCATCATCTGCTGGCCCTGATACTCCTGATCCTCCTACTCCTCGTCAATCATTCTGTCAGCAATCGATCACCGAAGCGATTGCCAAGAGACAACAGTATGCATGCACTCATCCAACGGCACAGAAGCTGAATGTGCTTCTGTCCAAGTTGCTGGTGCTGCAGTCCCTCCCTTTCCAAGTGCTGGACTCCAGCATACCACATGTGCAGGGCACTGCAGTGTCACACTGTTCTGCACCTAGTTTGCCTGGGCAAACGGAGTTACACAGGGAAGAAACTGCTCCATGTCCTTCACCAAGAAATCAAATCCTTGCTTTCAACTCAAAATCAGAACCATGGTGACCGACAACGGGAAGAACATGGTGTCGGCGATGCGTCAAGGAGGGCTGAGCCATGTGCCTTGCATGGCAAACGTGTTCAATCTGGTATTCAAGCGGTTCCTAAAGTCTTCCATCCATTTGCAAGACATCCTAAAAATGGCCAGGAAACTTTGCATGCACTTCAGCCACTCGTACACAGTAAAGCACACCCTCCTTAAGCTGCAGAACGACATCCCCCAACATAGGCTGATATGCAACATTTTCACCCGTTAGAATCCCACCCTCCATATGTTGGACCGACTATATGACCAGAGAAAGGCCATCAATGATTTCTTGATGATTCAAGTGGACTGGAGTAATCCCCTGTGTAAATTCAATTTCAGCCAGTGGCAGCTCATGCGTGACACCTGCCGTTTGCTCAGGCCCTTTGAGGAGGCCACGTTATTTGTCTGTCTACAGAACTACGGGATGAACAACGTCATTCCACTACTTCATGTCAAACCATACAGACCACAGTTCACACACACACCGCAGCCAGCACGCAGTCCCGAGCAACTAGCATACACAGGTGTCAGCCTGCAGCCAGTATGCAAGAGAGCCTGCAGCCAGCCTACACGCCAACTGTGACAAGAACTGCACAGAGATGCAGACATGGGGAGTGCAAACATTCACAGGCAGCAGTTCACACAAGACACTGCAACCAGCATGCAGCCCCAAGCAACCAAGCATACACAGGTTTCGGCCAGAAGCCAGTACGCAAGAGAGCATGCAGCCAGCCTACATGGCCAAAACTGTCACAGTGAACCGCACCGTGACAGTTGCGCCGTTATCTGTGATTTTGTACCGTTCACTCCAGGTCTAAAATTGTGGGTGTGGTGTGGGCAGGAAAGGGGACGGGCCGGCAGTCCAGTTTCATTCATCATCAATTTTGTTTTTCCACATGGTATATTCAGACAGTAATGACAGAATTGCTGCCTTTTCTGCATCCTACTTACGAAAAAGTGAAACATAAGTGCTATTTTTTTGCGGAAACGGAAGCACAGATGCGGAAGTGCGGATCAGCAAATGTGGATGTGGATCTTCAAATGCGGACAGCACATTTCGGCCCCATTGAAAATAAATGGGTCTGCACCCGTTCCGCAAAATTGCGGAACGGATGCGGACCCATTTTGCGGACGTGTGAATGGAAAAGATATCCCTCAAAATGAAAATAAATTAAATTATTAAAGTTAAGCAAAAAGCATAGATGTGGTCGGCAATAACCTGTGCTCGGCGGCACCAAATCAGAAACCATATGTCCTTTCACAATCCGGGGGGTTCCAGCGCACATCCATGAATTCCGGAGGGAAAGCAAAAACCATCCATCCCTGGGCTAGATGATGATGTGGTATTGAAGGACAGGGTGGGCAAAGAACTGTCCCTGATATTGCCCTACAGGGGGGGGGCTATTCTGGCCCTGATAGCCTAACCACGGACCACACGCCCTGATAAGAGCGACCCTGTCCGGAACCTTACCCTATATAAAAATGGCCCTAGTAAGCCCCTAGCCCCTAGGCCCCTGACTTCCAGGTGATCACTATATAGATCTATGTGCTTTTGACTCATTATAAAAGTATATTATAAGTATATCGCACCCCTCTGTGTATCACACCTATCGATAGCACAATGTTACCAGTCCTTAAAAGGACTTTTGTGGCCCTATTAGCTAGCGTTTGGTGTCCCTAACAGCCTGTCCCTGCTCCACACAGCAACCTCTCCCTACACTGGCAAAACACTGAATGTAAAATGGCGGCCAGATCAGGTTTATAAGGTAGGGGTTATGTCCATGTGATGAAATGTCTCAATTGGCTGTCCTGTACCACCTGATGGATGTGTCATGGGTCAAAGTTCATCATAATGTAAAAGAATATGGCGGGCAAGAATTTCTCCATATGTTTGCATGTTTGGCGAATCGCGAACACGCAAAGTTCGTCGCAAAACGACTGCCAGGCAAACCGCAAGGCCATCTCTAGTAATGTGTAACTGTGTAAGTTTGACGTTAGCCAGTAGAAGGTCATGTGTGACACCTGCTGTTTGCTCAGGTCCTTTGAGGAGGCCATTTTATTTGTTAGTCACCAGTACTACAGGATAAATGATGTGATTCCACTCCTTTGTGTCTGGCTGGCCAGGGGACAGGACATGTGACGCCTACATTTCACGGCCACCTGAGCCCTGAGTAGGAGGAGGAGGACATCAACACCCAGGAATTGTATACATAAATAGGTGGTTTATCTGCCCGAGCGGTAGCAGGAGGAGCATGAGAAGCTGAAGGGTGATGACAAAGACCAGGCAGATGACCCCAATACACTGTGGTGGTATGCAGTGGAGATGGAGACAGGGAGTCCCTCCAATTCCCTTGTGCAAATGACCAGATGCATGCTGAGTTGCTTGCATAGTGACAGTCGCATTATCAACATTCGGCAGAGGGATGAGTATGACTACTGGCTCTCCACAATGTTAGACCCTTGCTACCGGGCCAAAATGGGGCCTTTTTTTAGACCTGATAGAGGAATTCTTTTTCATCTAAATAATAAAGATGATTTCAGACTCAAATTTCTTTTTGTCTTGACTCCTTACCAATACTAGTCAATTACTGATAATAAAAAAAAAAACTGACCATGTGAAGGCAGATGCTCAAAAGACAGGATCTTTTTTTTTTTTGGGGGGGTTCTTCTGATGGATTAGAAGAAGGTAAAAATAAACAGTGACATCAACACAAACTTACTGTGTACACCCCCTCCAATCTTTCATGGGTCCATTACTTGTATCAGCGTGTAATAGAACAGGCTGAGTTCACATTTCAGTTATTTGTTCAGTTTTTGGCCCCTAACTGACTAAACAAAAAATGAAAGTGAAGTGTGAACTAAATGTAAGAGCAACAAACTGTTTCACTACCGCAGTGGGCTAGTTGAGTATGTTTCTGCACTGCAAGTATTGTAAACCAAGATACAGGCTCTCTGCAGCCGGAAAATAGCTGATTTTTAACACACTTGTGACAAATTTATTGGGATCTAGTCTTAATAATCAAAAATATCAGAAGGAAAAAAATAATGAGTCCTGAGAACACCTGTTCTGAGATGTGGGAATATGGCAATATGACCTTAACACAATGTAAACTTACTTTATTTCCCCCTGTGTAACCTCAATGAACTAAGTAGATATTTACGGAGCTATCATTTCTTTATAAGACTAACCTCTACCTTTTCATTTCCTCTAAGGTCAATTAACAAAGACAACAACACGTGAAAAGACTAATTATGGCATTTTGTATGATATTATTGACGGTACAGAGAAGATTACAATTGCTTTATACGCAATCATTTTTGTTCTTGGAGCTATCGGTAATGGATTAGTCATCTGGATTGCTGGATTCAGGATAAAGACAATCAGCGCTGTGTGGTTCCTCAACCTAGCCATTGCGGACTTCCTCTGCTGTGCTTCTCTTTCTCTTCGCATTGCAGAGTGGTTTCACCTTGTTAACTATTTACCATTTATTTTTTGCATATTAACCCTTATTCTGTTCAATCTGAATGTGAGCGCCAGTGTTCTTCTCTTGGTGGCCATGAGTATTAACCGCTGTGTATCTGTCATGTGGTCATTTTGGGCTAAAGTTCATAGGACACGTACACTAGTAAGAATCACTGCGGCAATCATTTGCGTGATGAGTTTTATCTTAACTGGTTTATTGTTTTACTTATATGGATTCTATGCTGATGATATAAGTGAATGGTGTCCATTCTTTTATAAAACTGGTGATGAGTATCTCTTAAAGATAAAACTGTCCATTTGATTATTCAGGTTATTTATAATGTTTGGGATCCTTTTTCTCATCATCTTGATCAGTTATGTTTTAGTTTTCATCAAACTTCATAAATGTAAGAGATCCAAGAACCTACATTATCATCACCGCTGTTATATTGTGTTTCTTTATCTGCTGGCTTCCATATTACATCTGCCACCAACACCCATTTATGATAAACCTGGAGAACTCTTTCCGTTTTATGTTATAAACACTAGTTCTATCAACCTGGCTTGTGTTAACAGTTGCATCAATCCAATCATTATGTTTTTATGGGCCAAGATGTTAAACACTGTTCCTTCAGATCTATCCCAGCCAAGGCAGGAAAGACCCTAAGTGAACATCCTAATGAACAAGAGGATTGTGAAGATACTGCCACTACAGATGTTCTCCAGAACATCTGTGATGCACCATCAGCTTATGCTTCATTTAATTTAAATAATCTTTTTTAAAAGTTTTTCTGGGGTCACAATCTTGGTGACCTATCCTAAGGATTGTCAATATCTGATCAAATCTGATGCACACTTCACTAGAATTGGAAATAAATTGAATTTCCAGAAATTTGCTCGTCACCGGACATTTCCACATTTGCTGTGAAGACAGGAGCAGAGTTAATAAAGTCATTACACTCAGGGCTTTCTTAAATTAAAATATTTAATGACTGGAGTTTCTAAATTACGGAAGTCAGGGACACGAGCATGCTGCCACTATATGGCCATCAGTATTACCAATAATACCTCCATATAGTGACCATATAAAGATCAGATACCAGGTGAGCAGAGGCTCTCTGCAGAGTATTTCCACACTGCGGACTATATAAAAAAAAATCCTGAACCGATCAGGCAGAATGCACAACAATTAATGAGGATCACTCTGTTCTCTGGACATGTCTGCCTCAGACACCATGAAATAACTCTGTGATTCTTCCTGGAAATATTTGACTAAAAACTGTCTGGTGCCATTCTGCTTAGGCCTCATGCACACGACAGTATTTTTTCACCGTCCGCAAAACGGGGTTCCGTTGTTCCGTGATCCGTGTCAGTTTTTTCTTCCGTGTGTCTTCCTTGATTTTTGGAGGATCACCAGACCAGAAAAGTGAAAAAACATCTAAGTCAAGTTTGCATTGAAAATTATAGGAAAAAAACGGACACGGATCACGGACGCGGATGACAATCTTGTGTGCCTCTGTGTTTTTTCACGGACCCATTGACTTGAATGGGTCCGCTAACCGTTGTCCGTCCAAAAAATAGGACAGGTCATATTTTTTGGACGGACAGGAAACATGGACGCAGATGACAAACGGTGCATCTTCCGAGTTTTCAACTGACCCATTGAAAGTCAATGGATCCGCAGAAAATCACGGAAAACGGAACAACGGACACGGATGCACACAACGGTATCAAAAGGCATCATCCTCACATCCTCTGACAGTCTTACAGCATACAGTAAAAGCCTCATGAATGCGTTGATCTCATAGCTAATATCAAGTCATCATGTTACGCAAAGTCCAACGTGCATTTCCATGAAGACTAAGAGGAGAACTTCACAGCACAAAACCGATTCTCCAGAAATTATATCGTTTGGGGAATACACATACTATATCTGCCATATCGGGAGAGGTGAGAGATCCTGTATAAATCTAAAGACTCACAGGTTACGTCTTCTCTTATTGTAGACATTCTCTTTGCTTTTTTTCTCCATCTGGCCCAGATCACTATGATGACAACTTATCACAATTACAGAAATAGTTGTCCAGACATCCTTAGCCCCTCACCACTGCAGCCACCCCTGAATTCAGACCACGGACATTTGTACCAACTCAGAAATATAGTGACCCAAGAATAGACCTTTAAAACACTGTAAATCAGATCCCAGTCAAAACCCCAGAGCAGTGGACCAGACCTTCTATATTACTTCAGATCTCTTAAATAATCAAACTCTAATTCTAGGTCTTAAACTTTCTCAGACCCATGACCAGATCTCGAAATGAATTCACACCCCGCACCAGAATAAAAATACATTTCAGACCCCCTGACCACACTTCTAAATAAATTTCAGATGTCATATCTCATCTATCTATGGAAATGTGATGCTTGCATGATTTTACCATTTCAATCAGCTGTATAAGAAGCAGTATTTTATGAGAATTCTCTGAATATTCTTGTATTAATGAAGTAAAAGTTCTGTGCTCTTAGCAGAAGTTTTAGAAGGATTGTACCACAGAAACACCTGCACATGTACAGCAGTGACTTTGCTGGTTATAAACAAAATATCTACCAAAGGAGATCCTGGAGGAGAAGAAATGAAAGGTACAGAAAACAATGAGGAAAAAACATAATTTAGGCCGGGTTCACATCACTGTTTAGTTTTACGTTCTTAGTGAGTTATTCACATTTTTCATGTGTTGCAACCATTTCCATCTGAGATTCGTTATCTTAGATGGAAAAAAGTCCTTCATGATTATTTTTTTCTGTCTAAAATAAGAAATGACAAAAACGTCTTTAGATGGAAGTGAGACACCTAGTGGCCATGACTTTACGGCTTTTTCAGTTGTCTTGAGGCAGATTTTTTTAATTAAGTGATTCAGGAATTTTTTATTGCCACTATTCTCTATTAACCCCTTCCCAACATCCACAGTATGTGTACGGCACATGGGGAAGCGACTTCTCGACAGCCGCTATACATGTATGGCGCACTGATCGGGGAGATGAAAGAGCTACGCTCACCCAATCAGCGGCATGTAAGGAGTTTGTGGAGGAAGAGGGCTCCCTCCTCATCCCCATTGGGTCCACACTCTGTGGTGACGGGGACCCGATAGCTGAGAACCCATCAGGGATGTCTTCTACAAAAGATTTTGAGACCCTGAGTCTCACAGGCAAGAAGGCTGTCAGTGTATTACATTGGTAATACACTGACAGCCAATGCATTATAATACACATGTACTGTGATGCATTGTAGAGGGGAGCAGACCCCAAAAAACTGAAGTCCCACTGTGGGACAAAAATAAAAAGCAAAAGAATAAAAAAAAGGTTTAAAAAATAGAAGTTTCAAGTAAAAAAACACCCCTTTTTCATAACAAAATATAAAATATAAAGAAAAACTGACATATTAGGCATTGATGCGCCCGCAATGATCTGCTCTATAAAAATATCTAATGATCTATCTCTTTAGGTGAATGATGTAAAATTTAAAATTTTATGTTACAACAGCCATGAGCCCCCACAGAAAGATGACTGACAGAAAAAAAAATTACTCTCAAAATATGGCAACACAAAAACAGATTTTTTTTTTTAAATAAAAGCTTTTATTGTGTAAGATTGCAAATAAAAATTAAAAATAGAAATATTAGGTATTGCTGTGTCCATAATGATCTGTTCTATAATATCATATCTAACATTTTACCCCTTCGGGTGAATGCTGTAAAGAAAATGTAAAAAAATGATGTCATTTTTTTCACCTTACCTTACAAAAAGCATAATAGTGAGCTGTCAAAAGGTACTATGTACACCAAAATGGTACCAATGAAAACGTTAACTCATCCCGCAAAAAAGGAGCCCTTACACAAGACGATCAGCAGGGGGGAAAAAATGGCTCTCAGAAAATTATGAAACAAAAACAGAATTTTTATTTTACAAAAATGCACTTTGTGCAAAAGTGGTAAAGTGTAAAAAAATATATACAGTACAGACCAAAAGTTTGGACACACCTTCTCATTCAAAGAGTTTTCTTTATTTTCATGACTATGAAAATTGTAGTTTCACATTGAAGGCATCAAAACTATGAATTAACACATGTGGAATTATATACATAACAAAAAAGTGTGAAACAACTGAAAATATGTCATATTCTAGGTTCTTCTAAGTAGCCACCTTTTGCTTTGATTACTGCTTTGCACACTATTGGCATTCTCTTGATGAGCTTCAAGAGGTAGTCACCTGAAATGGTCTTCCAACAGTCTTGAAGGAGTTCCCAGAGATGCTTAGCACTTGTTAGCCCTTTTGCCTTCACTCTGCGGTCCAGCTCACCCCAAACCATCTCAATTGGGTTCAGGTCCGGTGACTGTGGAGGCCAGGTCATCTGGCGCAGCACCCCATCACTCTCCTTCATGGTCAAATAGCCCTTACACAGCCTGGAGGTGTGTTTGGGGTCATTGTCCTGTTGAAAAATAAATGATGGTCCAACTAAACGCAAACCGGATGGAGTAGCATGCCGCTGCAAGATGCTGTGGTAGCCATGCTGGTTCAGTATGCCTTCAATTTTGAATAAATCCCCAACAGTGTCACCAGCAAAGCACCATCACACCTCCTCCTCCATGCTTCACAGTGGGAACCAGGCATGTAGAGTCCATCCGTTCACCTTTTCTGCGTCGCACAAAGACACGGTGGTTGGAACCAAAGATTTCAAATTTGGGCTCATCAGACCAAAGCACAGATTTCCATTGGTCTAATGTCCATTCCTTGTGTTCTTTTGCCCAAACAAGTCTCTTCTGCTTGTTGCCTGTCCTTAGCAGTGGTTTACTAGCAGATATTCTACCATGAAGGCCTGATTCACACAGTCTCTTCTTAACAGTTGTTCTAGAGATGTGTCTGCTGCTAGAACTCTGTGTGGCATTGACCTGGTCTCTAATCTGAGCTGCTGTTAACCTGCGATTTCTGAGGCTGGTGACTCGGAGGAACTTATCCTCCGCAGCAGAGGTGAATCTTGTTCTTCCTTTCCTGGGGTGGTCCGCATGTGTGCCAGTTTCTTTGTAGCGCTTGATGGTTTTTGTGACTTCACTTGGGGACACTTTCAAAGTTTTCCCAATTTTTTTCCCAATTTCCCAATTTTTTCTTAAAGTAATGATGGCCACTCGTTTTTCTTTACTTAGCTGCTTTTTTCTTGCCATAATAGAAATTCTAACACTCTATTCAGTAGGACTATCAGCTGTGTATCCACCTGACTTCTCCACAACGCAACTGATGGTCCCAACCCCATTTATAAGGCAAGAAATCCCACTTATTAAACCTGACAGGGCACACCTGTGAAGTGAAAACCATTTCAGGTGACTATCTCTTGAAGCTCATCAAGAGAATGCCAAGAGTGTGCAAAGCAGTAATCAAAGCAAAAGGTGGCTACTTTGAAGAACCTAGAATATGGCATATTTTCAGTTGTTTCACACTTTTTTGTTATGTATATAATTCCACATGTGTTAGGCCTCTTTCACACTTGCGTTGTCCGGATCCGGCGTGTACTCCACTTGCCGGAATTACACGCCGGATCCGGAAAAACGCAAGTGTACTGAAAGCATTTGAAGACGGATCCGTCTTCAAAATGCTTTCAGTGTTACTATGGCACCCAGGACGCTATTAAAGTCCTGGTTGCCATAGTAGTAGTGGGGAGCGGGGGAGCGGTATACTTACAGTCCGTGCGGCTCCCGGGGCGCTCCAGAATGATGTCAGAGCGCCCCATGCGCATGGATCATGTGATCCATGCGATCACGTCATCCATGAGCTTGGGGCGCCCTGACATCACTCTGGAGCGCCCCGGGAGCCGCACGGATGGTAAGTATGCTGCTCCCCGCTCCCCACTACACTTTACCATGGCTGCCAGGACTTTAGCGTCCCGGCAGCCATGGTAACCATTGAGAAAAAGCTAAACGTCGCATCCGGCAATGCGCAGAAACAACGTTTAGCTTAAGGCCGGATCCGGATCAATGCCTTTCAATGGGCATTCATTCCGGATCCGGCCTTGCGGCAAGTGTTCCAGGTTTTTGGCCGGAGCAAAAAGCGCAGCATGCTGCGCTATTTGCTGCGGCCAAAAAACGTTCCGTTCCGGAACGGAAGACATCCTGATGCATCCTGAAGGATGGACTGTCCATTCAGAATGCATTAGGATAATCCTGATAAGTATTCTTCCGGCATAGAGCCCCGACGACGGAACTCTATGCCGGAAGAAAAGAACGCAGATGTGAAAGAGTCCTTAATTCATAGTTTTGATGCCTTCAGTGTGAATCTACAATTTCCATAGTCATGAAAATAAAGAAAACTCTTTGAATGAGAAGGTGTGTCCAAACTTTTGGTCTGTACTGTATATATTAGGGCTCATGCGCACAACCGTGTGCCTGCTATGGTCGTATTGCGGCCTGCATATGGCGGGTCCGCAATACACGGGAACCGTCATGGATCGCGGACACATTCACTTGAATGGGTCCGCAATACGGGAGATGCGGAACGGAGGCACGGATCGGAAGCCCACAGAAGCACTACGGAGTGCTTCCGTGGGTTTACTGTCGGTGCCTCTGCTCCACAAAAAAGTAGTGCATGCCCTATTTTGTTGCGGTGCGGACCGTTAAATGCGGATCGCAGACCCCATTTGCAACATGGTGCCCATAAGCCATTCCACCTAAATCTGCGCTCCATAAACCATATGGCGCTCCTTCTCTTCTGATCCCCGCTGTGTGCACAAACAGCAATTTACGACTACATTTGGGGTGTTGCCGTGTTCAGGAGAAAATTAACAAAATGTATAGTGTATTTTCTCCTGTTACCCCTTGTGAAAATAATAGATGGGGAGCATATGCAACATTTTATTGGAAGAAATTAAAATTTTCATTTCCACACCCAAGTGTTTCTAAATTCTATGAAACACCTGCTAAAGTGGACAGTACATCACTCAATAAATGCCTTGAGGGGTGTAGTTTCCAAAATGGGGTCACTCTTTGGGATTCTACTGAGGGGGTACCTTAGGATATCTTTAAATATAACATGGCAAACAAAAACCATTCAATCAAAATCTGCCCTCCAAAAACCCTTTCCTTCTGTGACCTGCCGTGTGCCCAAAGAGCAGTTTACAACCACATATGGGGTGTTGCTGTAAACTGCAGAATCATGGTCATAAATATTGAGGTTTGTTTGGCTGTTAGCCCTTTCTGCCTTACAGGAAAAACTGATTAAAACGCAGAAACGCCTCCCCGGGTGGAAATTGGGGAAGGCACTCCAGGTAAGTATTGAGCTTGATGCTGGGCTAGGCCTCTAGGCTGTTTAATTGTATATTACAATTCAGGCCCGTAGGTGGCAGCACTGAATTGTAATATAGCTATTTCGGTATAGGATAATGTAGAAAACGATGGAGAGTATGAAAAATGAAAAAGAAGAAAAAGGACAATTGCTGCCTCAGGAAAGGGTTAGATATACTTGAGAAACATTACATATAGCCCTACAAAGCCACATACCTCTTTCATCCAGTGACATTCTCTTTCCTAATTTTCTTCATTAACACCAGACCACTGTGATGATTTAATTCAGCCATCTCTTGTCTCTGCAAGTGCCCTAAACAATAACTGTGCCCAGCAAATAGTGTTCCTGACACTAATAGTGTAAACATAATCTCCCCCAAAAACAATTGTGTTAAGCTGATACTGTGCTAGGGTGCCCCCACAGTAATAATAATAATAAAGTCCCACCAATAAAAATAATTATTTGCCAGAGTGCACTTTGTGTTAACAGTGCCCTTAATAGTAATAATTAGAGTTGAGCGTACACCTGGATGTTCGGGTTCGAGAAGTTCGGCCGAACTTCCCGGAAATGTTCGGGTTCGGGATCCAAAACCGACCCGAACTTCGTCCCGAACCCGAACCCCATTGTAGTCAATGGGGACCCAAACTTTTCGGCACTAAAAAGGCTGTAAAACAGCCCAGAAAAGGGCTAGAGGGCTGCAAAAGGCAGCAACATGTAGGTAAATCCCCTGCAAACAAATGTGGATAGGGAAATTAATTAAAATAAAAATAAAATAAATAAAAATTAACCAATATCAATTGGAGAGAGGTCCCATAGCAGAGAATCTGGCTTCACGTCACCCACCACTGTAAGAGTCCATTGTCATAAATTTAGGCCCCGGCACCCAGTCAGAGGAGAAAGGTCCCATAACAGAGAATCTGGCTTCAAGTCAGCAGAGAATCAGTCTTCATGTCATAGCAGAGAATCATACTTTACGTCACCCAACACTGGAACAGTGCATTGTCAGATATTTAGGCCCCGGCACCCAGGCAGAGGAGAGAGGTCCCATAACAGAGAATCTGGTTTCATGTCAGCAGAGAATCAGTCTTCATGTCATAGCAGAGAATCAGGCTTCACGTCACCCAACATTGGAACAGTCCATTGTCATATAATTTAGGCCCAGGCAACCAGGCAGAGATGAGAGGTCCCATAACAGAGATTCAGGCTTCATGTCAGCAGAGAATCAGTCTTCATGTCATAGCAGAGAAACAGGCTTCACGTCACCCAACACTGGAACAGTCCATTGTCAGATATTTAGGCCCAGGCACCCAGGCAGAGGAGAGAGGTCCCAAAACAGAGATTCAGGCTTCATGCCAGCAGAGAATCAGTCTTTATGTCATAGAAGAGAATCAGGCTTCACGTCAGCCTAAACTGGAACAGTCCATTGTCATATATTTAGGCCCCGGCACCCAGGCAGAGGAGAGAGGTCCCATAAAAAAGATTCAGGCTTCATGTCAGCAGAGAATCAGTCTTCATGTCATAGCAGAGAATCATGCTTCACGTCACCCAACACTGTGACAGTCCATTGTCAGATATTTAGGCCCAGGCACCCAGGCAGAGGAGAGAGGTCCCATAGCAGAGAATCTGGCTTCATGTCAGGAGAGAATCAGTCTTCATATCATAGCAGAGAATTATGCTTTACGTCACCCACCACTATAACAGTCCATTGACAGATATTTAGGCCCTGGCACCCAGGCAGAGGAGAGAGGTCCCATAAAAGATATTCAGGCTTCATGTCAGCAGAGAATCAATCTTCATGTCATAGCAGAGAATCAGGCTTCACGTCACCCAAAACTGGAACAGTCCATTGTCAGATATTTAGGCCCCGGCACCCAGGCAGAGGAGAGAGGTCCCATAACAGAGAATCTGGCTTCATGTCAGCAGAGAATCAGTCTTCATGTCATAGCAGAGAATCAGGCTTTACGTCACCCAACACTGGAACAGTCCATTGTCAGATATTTAGGCCCAGGCACCCAGGCAGAGGAGAGAGGTCCCGTAACAGAGAATATGGCTTCATGTCAGCAGAGAATCAGTCTTCATGTCATAGCAGAGAATCAGGCTTCACGTCACCCAACACTGGAACAGTCCATTGTCAGATATTTAGGCCCCGGCACCCAGGTAGAGGAGAGAGGTCCCATAACAAAGATTCAGGCTTCATGCCAGCAGAGAATCAGTCTTCATGTTATAGCAGAGAATCATGCTTTACGTCACCCAACACTGGAACAGTCCATTGTCAGATATTTAGGCCCAGGCACCCAGGCAGAGGAGAGAGGTCCCGTAACAGAGAATCTGGCTTCATGTCAGCAGAGAATCAGTCTTCATGTCATAGCAGAGAATCATGCTTCACGTCAACCAACATTGGAACAGTCCATTGTCATATAATTTAGGCCCCGGCACCCAGACAGAGATAAGAGGTCCCATAACAGAGATTCAGGCTTCATGTCAGCAGAGAATCAGTCTTCATGTCATAGCAGAGAAACAGGCTTCACGTCACCCAACACTGGAACAGTCCATTGTCAGATATTTAGGACCAGGCACCCAGGCAGAGGAGAGAGGTCCCAAAACAGAGATTCAGGCTTCATGCCAGCAGAGAATCAGTCTTTATGTCATAGCAGAGAATCAGGCTTCACGTCAGCCTAAACTGGAACAGTCCATTGTCATATATTTAGGCCCCGGCACCCAGGCAGAGGAGAGAGGTCCCGTAACAGAGAATCTGGCTTCATGTCAGCAGAGAATCAGTCTTCATGTCATAGCAGAGAATCATGCTTTACGTCACACAACACTGAAACAGTCCATTGTCAGATATTTAGGCCCAATCACCCAGGCAGAGGAGAGAGGTCCCGTAACAGAGAATCTGGCTTCATGTCAGCAGAGAATTAGTCTTCATGTCATAGCAGAGAATCATGCTTCGCATCACCCACCACTGTAACAGTCCATTGTCAGATATTTAGGCCCTGGCACCCATGCAGAGGAGAGAAGTCCCATAACAGAGATTCAGGCTTCATGTCAGCAGAGAATCAGTCTTCATGTCATAGCAGAGAATCAGGCTTCACGTCACCCAACACTGGAACAGTCCATTGTCAGATATTTAGGCCCAGGCACCCAGGCAGAGGAGAGAGGTCCCATAACAGAGATTCAGGCTTCATGTCAGCAGAGAATCAGTCTTCATGTCATAGCAGAGAATTATGCTTTGCATCACCCACCGCTGTAACAGTCAATTGTCAGATATTTAGGCCCCGGCACCCAGGCAGAGGAGAGAGGTCCCATAACAGAGATTCAGGCTTCATGTCAGCAGAGAATCAGTCTTCATGTCATAGCAGAGAATCATGCTTCACGTCACCCACCACTATAACAGTCCATTGACAGATATTTAGGCCCAGGCACCCAGGCAGAGGAGAGAGGTCCCATAAAAGATATTCAGGCTTCATGTCAGCAGATAATCAGTCTTCATGTCATAGCAGAGAATCATGCTTCACGTCACCCAACACTGGAACAGTCCATTGTCAGATACTTAGGCCCAGGCACCCAGGCAGAGGAGAGAGGTCACATAACAAAGATTCAGGCTTCATGTCAGCAGAGAATCAGTCTTCATGTCATAGCAGAGAATCATGCTTCACGTCACCCAACACTGTAACAGTCCATTGTCAGATATTTAGGCCCAGGCACCCAGGCAGAGGAGAGAGGTCCCATAACAAAGATTCAGGCTTCATGTCAGCAGAGAATCAGTCTTCATGTCATAGCAGAGAATCATGCTTCACATCACCCAACACTGTAACAGTCCATTGTCAGATATTTAGGCACCGGCACCCAGGCAGAGGAGAGAGGTCCCGTAACAGAGGATCTGGCTTCATGTCAGCAGAGAATCAGTCTTCATGTCATAGCAGAGAATCAGGCTTCACGTCACCCAACACTGGAACAGTCCATTGTCAGATATTTAGGCCCCGGCACCCAGGTAGAGGAGAGAGGTCCCATAACAGAAATTCAGGCTTCATGCCAGCAGAGATTCAGTCTTCATGTTATAGCAGAGAATCATGCTTTACGTCACCCAACACTGGAACAGTCCATTGTCAGATATTTAGGCCCAGGCACCCAGGCAGAGGAGAGAGGTCCCGTAACAGAGAATCTGGCTTCATGTCAGCAGAGAATCAGTCTTCATGTCATAGCAGAGAATCATGCTTCACGTCACCCAACATTGGAACAGTCCATTGTCATATAATTTAGGCCCTGGCACCCAGATAGAGATGAGAGGTCCCATAACAGAGATTCAGGCTTCATGTCAGCAGAGAATCATTCTTCATGTCATAGCAGAGAAACAGGCTTCACGTCACCCAACACTGGAACAGTCCATTGTCAGATATTTAGGCCCAGGCACCCAGGCAGAGGAGAGAGGTCCCAAAACAGAGATTCAGGCTTCATGCCAGCAGAGAATCAGTCTTTATGTCATAGCAGAGAATCAGGCTTCACGTCAGCCTAAACTGAAACAGTCCATTGTCATATATTTAGGCCCTGGCACCCAGATAGAGATGAGAGGTCCCATAACAGAGATTCAGGCTTCATGTCAGCAGAGAATCATTCTTCATGTCATAGCAGAGAAACAGGCTTCACGTCACCCAACACTGGAACAGTCCATTGTCAGATATTTAGGCCCAGGCACCCAGGCAGAGGAGAGAGGTCCCGTAACAGAGAATCTGGCTTCATGTCAGCAGAGAATCAGTCTTCATGTAATAGCAGAGAATCATGCTTTACGTCACCCAACACTGGAACAGTCCATTGTCAGATATTTAGGCCCAGGCACCCAGGCAGAGGAGAGAGGTCCCATAACAGAGATTTAGGCTTCATGTCAGCAGAGAATCAGTCTTCATGTCATAGCAGAGAATCATGCTTTGCATCACCAACCACTGTAACAGTCAATTGTCAGATATTTAGGCCCCGGCACCCAGGCAGAGGAGAGAGGTCCCTTAACAGAGATTCAGGCTTCATGTCAGCAGAGAATCAGTCTTCATGTCATAGCAGAGAATCATGCTTCACGTCACCCACCACTATAACAGTCCATTGACAGATATTTAGGCCCTGGCACCCAGGCAGAGGAGAGAGGTCCCATAAAAGATTTTCAGGCTTCATGTCAGCAGAGAATCAGTCTTCATGTCATAGCAGAGAATCAGGCTTCACGTCACCCAACACTGTAACAGTCCATTGTCAGATATTTAGGCCCAGGCACCCAGGCAGAGGAGAGAGGTCCCATAACAAAGATTCAGGCTTCATGTCAGCAGAGAATCAGTCTTCATGTCATAGCAGAGAATCATGCTTCACGTCACCCAACACTGTAACAGTCCATTGTCAGATATTTAGGCCCAGGCACCCAGGCAGAGGAGAGAGGTCCCATAGCAGAGAATCTGGCTTCATGTCAGCAGAGAATCAGTCTTCATGTCATAGCAGAGAATTATGCTTTACGTCACCCAACACTATAACAGTCCATTGACAGATATTTAGGCCCTGGCACCCAGGCAGAGGAGAGAGGTCCCATAAAAGATATTCAGGCTTCATGTCAGCAGAGAATCAGTCTTCATGTCATAGCAGAGAATCAGGCTTCACGTCACCCAACACTGTAACAGTCCATTGTCAGATATTTAGGCCCAGGCACCCAGGCAGAGGAGAGAGGTCCCGTAACAGAGAATCTGGCTTCAGTTCAGCAGAGAATCAGTCTTCCTGTCATAGCAGAGAATCAGGCTTCACAACACCCAACACTGGAACAGTCCATTGTCAGATATTTAGGCCCCGACACCCAGGCAGAGGAGAGAGGTCCCACAACAGAGATTCAGGCTTCATGCCAGCAGAGAATAAGTCTATATGCCATAGCAGACAATCATGCTTTATGTCACCCAAAACTGGAACAGTCCATTGTCAGATATTTAGGCCCAGGCACCCAGGCAGAGGAGAGAGGTCCCATAACAGAGATTCAGGCTTCATGTCATCAGAGAATCAGTCTTCATGTCATAGCAGAGAATCATGCTTCACGTCACCCAAAACTGGAACAGTCCATTGTCAGATATTTAGGCCCGGCACCCAGATAGAGGAGAGAGGTCCCATAACAGAGATTCAGGCTTCATGCCAGCAGAGAATCAGTCTTCATGTCATAGAAGAGAATCAGGCTTCAGGTCAGCCAAAACTGAAACAGTCCATTGACATATATTTAGGCCCAGGCACCCAGGCAGAGAAGAGAGGTCCCGTAACAGAGAATCTGGCTTCATGTCAGCAGAGAATCAGTCTTCATGTCATAGCAGAGAATCAGGCTTCACGTCACCCAAAACTGGAACAGTCCATTGACATATATTTAGGCCCAGGCACCCAGGCAGAGGAGAGAGGTCCCGTAACAGAGAATCTGGCTTCATGTCAGCAGAGAATCAGTCTTCATGTCAAAGCAGAGAATCATGCTTCACATCACCCAACATTGGAACAGTCCATTGTCATATAATTTAGGCCCCGGCACCCAGACAGAGATGAGAGGTCCCATAACAGAGATTCAGGCTTCATGTCAGCAGAGAATCATTCTTCATGTCATAGCAGAGAAACAGGCTTCACGTCACCCAACACTGGAACAGTCCATTGTCAGATATTTAGGCCCAGGCACCCGGGCAGAGGAGAGAGGTCCCAAAACAGAGATTCAGGCTTCATGCCAGCAGAGAATCAGTCTTTATGTCATAGCAGAGAATCAGGCTTCACGTCAGCCAAAACTGGAACAGTCCATTGTCAGATATTTAGGCCCAGGCAACCAGGCAGAGGAGAGAGGTCCCATAACAGAGATTCAGGCTTCATGTCAGCAGAGAATCAGTCTTCATGTCATAGCAGAGAATCATGCTTTGCATCACCCACCACTGTAAAAGTCAATTGTCAGATATTTAGGCCCCGGCACCCAAGCAGAGGAGAGAGGTCCCTTAACAGAGATTCAGGCTTCATGTCAGCAGAGAATCAGTCTTCATGTCATAGCAGAGAATCATGCTTCACGTCACCCAACACTGTAACAGTCCATTGTCATATATTTAGGCCCAGGCACCCAGGCAGAGGAGAGAGGTCCCATAGCAGAGAATCTGGCTTCATGTCAGCAGAGAATCAGTCTTCATGTCAAAACAGAGAATTATGCTTTACGTCACCCAACACTGTAACAGTCCATTGTCAGATATTTAGGCACCAGCAACCAGGCAGAGGAGAGAGGTCCCGTAACAGAGGATCTGGCTTCATGTCAGCAGAGAATCATGCTTCACGTCACCCAACACTGGAACAGTCCATTGTCAGATATTTAGCCCCCGGCACCCAGGCAGAGGAGAGAGGTCCCATAATAGAGAATCTGGCTTCATGTCAGCAGAGAATCAGTCTTCATGTCATAGCAGAGAATCAGGCTTTACGTCACCCAACACTGGAACTGTCCATTGTCAGATATTTAGGCCCAGGCACCCAGGCAGAGGAGAGAGGTCCCGTAACAGAGAATCTGGTTTCAGTTCAGCAGACAATCAGTCTTCATGTCATAGCAGAGAATCATGCTTCACGTCACCCAACATTGGAACAGTCCATTGTCATATAATTTAGGCCCCGGCACCCAGACAGAGATGAGAGGTCCCATAACAGAGATTCAGGCTTCATGTCAGCAGAGAATCAGTCTTCATGTCATAGCAGAGAATCATGCTTCACGTCACCCAAAACTGGAACAGTCCATTGTCAGATATTTAGGCCCGGCACCCAGACAGAGGAGAGAGGTCCCATAACAGAGATTCAGGCTTCATGCCAGCAGAGAATCAGTCTTCATGTCATAGAAGAGAATCAGGCTTCACGTCAGCCAAAACTGGAACAGTCCATTGACATATATTTAGGCCCAGGCACCCAGGCAGAGGAGAGAGGTCCCGTAACAGAGAATCTGGCTTCATGTCAGCAGAGAATCAGTCTTCATATCATAGCAGAGAATCAGGCTTCACGTCAGCCAAAACTGGAACAGTCCATTGACATATATTTAGGCCCAGGCACCCAGGCAGAGGAGAGAGGTCCCGTAACAGAGAATCTGGCTTCATGTCAGCAAAGAATCAGTCTTCATATCATAGCAGAGAATCAGGCTTCACGTCACCCAACACTGGAACAGTCCATTGTCAGATATTTAGGCCCAGGCACCCAGGCAGAGGAGAGAGGTCCCATAACAGAGATTCAGGCTTCATGTCAGCAGAGAATCAGTCTTCATGTCATAGCAGAGAATCATGCTTCACGTCACCCACCACTGTAACAGTCCATTGTCAGATATTTAGGCCCCGGCATTCAGGCAGAGGAGA
This sequence comes from Bufo gargarizans, assembly GCF_014858855.1. NCBI lineage: Eukaryota > Metazoa > Chordata > Amphibia > Anura > Bufonidae > Bufo > Bufo gargarizans. The sequence goes on along the minus strand of NC_058081.1, from coordinate 723,372,976 downwards.
AGGTCCCATAACAGAGATTCAGGCTTCATGTCAGCAGAGAACCAGTATTCATGTCATAGCAAAAAATCATGCTTCGCATCATCCACCACTGTAACAGTCTATTGTCAGATATTTAGGCCCCGGCACCCAGGCAGAGGAGAGAGGTCCCATAACAGATATTCAGGCTTCATGTCAGCAGAGAATCAGTCTTCATGTCATAGCAGAGAATCATGCTTCACGTCACCAACCACTGTAACAGTCCATTGTCAGATATTTAGGCCCCGGCACCCAGGCAGAGGAGAATGTCCCATAACAGAGATTTAGGCTTCATGTCAGCAGAGAATCAGTCTTCATGTCATAGCCTAGAATCATGCTTCACGTCACCCACCACTGTAACAGTCCATTGTCAGATATTTAGGCCCAGGCACCCAGGCAAAGGAGAGAGGTCCCATAACAGAGATTCAGGCTTGATGTCAGCACAGAATCAGTCTTCATGTCATAGCAGATAATTATGCTTCACATCACCCACCACTGTAACAGTCCATTGTCAGATATTTAGGCCCTGGCACCCAGGCAGAGGAGAGAGGTCCCTTAACAGGGATTCAGGCTTCATGTCAGCAGAGAATCAGTCTTCATGTCATAGCAGAGAATCATGCTTCACGTCACCCACCACTGTAACAGGCCATTGTCAGATATTTAGGCCCTGGCATCCAGGCAGAGGAGAGAGGTCACATAACAAAGAATCTGGCTTCATGTCAGCAGAGAATCAGTCTTCATGTTATAGCAGAGAATCATACTTCACGTCACCCACCACTGGAACAGTCCATTGTCAGATATTTAGGCCCAGGCACCCAGGCAGAGGAGAGAAGTCCCGTAACAGAGAATCTGGCTTCATGTCAGCAGAGAATCAGTCTTCATGTCATAGCAGAGAATCATGCTTTACGTCACCCAACACTGGAACAGTCCATTGTCAGATATTTAGGCCCAGGCACCCAGGCAGTGGAGAGAGGTCCCATAACAGAGATTCAAGCTTCATGTCAGCAGAGAATCAGTCTTCATGTCATAGCAGAGAATCATGCTTCGCATCACCCACCACTGTAACAGTCCATTGTCAGATATTTAGGCACCGGCACCCAGGCAGAGGAGAGAGGTCCCATAACAGAGATTTAGGCTTCATGTCAGCAGAGAATCAGTCTTCATGTCATAGCAGAGAATCAGGCTTCACGTCACCCAACACTGGAACAGTCCATTGTCAGATATTTAGGCCCAGGCACCCAGGTAGAGGAGAGAGGTCCCATAACAGAGATTCAGGCTTCATGCCAGCAGAGAATCAGTCTTCATGTTATAGCAGAGAATCATGCTTTACGTCACCCAACACTGGAACAGTCCATTGTCAGATATTTAGGCCCAGGCACCCAGGCAGAGGAGAGAGGTCCCGTAACAGAGAATCTGGCTTCATGTCAGCAGAGAATCAGTCTTCATGTCATAGCAGAGAATCATGCTTCACGTCACCCAACATTAGAACAGTCCATTGTCATATAATTTAGGCCCCGGCACCCAGACAGAGATGAGAGGTCCCATAACAGAGATTCAGGCTTCATGTCAGCAGAGAATCAGTCTTCATGTAATAGCAGAGAAACAGGCTTCACGTCACCCAACACTGGAACAGTCCATTGTCAGATATTTAGGCCCAGGCACCCAGGCAGAGGAGAGAGGTCCCAAAACAGAGATTCAGGCTTCATGCCAGCAGAGAATCAGTCTTTATGTCATAGTAGAGAATCAGGCTTCACGTCAGCCTAAACTGGAACAGTCCATTGTCATATATTTAGGCCCCGGCACCCAGGCAGAGGAGAGAGGTCCCGTAACAGAGAATCTGGCTTCATGTCAGCAGAAAATCAGTCTTCATGTCATAGCAGAGAATCATGCTTCACGTCACCCAACACTGGAACAGTCCATTGTCAGATATTTAGGCCCAGGCACCCAGGCAGAGGAGAGAGGTCCCGTAACAGAGAATCTGGCTTCATGTCAGCAGAGAATCAGTCTTCATGTCATAGCAGAGAATCATGCTTCACGTCACCCAACATTGGAACAGTCCATTGTCATATAATTTAGGCCCAGGCACCCAGACAGAGATGAGAGGTCCCATAACAGAGATTTAGGCTTCATGTCAGCAGAGAATCATTCTTCATGTCATAGCAGAGAAACAGGCTTCACGTCACCCAACACTGAAACAGTCCATTGTCAGATATTTAGGCCCAGGCACCCAGGCAGAGGAGAGAGGTCCCATAACAGAGATTCAGGCTTCATGTCAGCAGAGAATCAGTCTTCATGTCATAGCAGAGAATCATGCTTTGCATCACCCACCACTGTAACAGTCAATTGTCAGATATTTAGGCCCCGGCACCCAGGCAGAGGAGAGAGGTCCCATAACAGAGATTCAGGCTTCATGTCAGCAGAGAATCAGTCTTCATGTCATAGCAGAGAATCATGCTTCACGTCACCCACCACTATAACAGTCCATTGACAGATATTTAGGCCCTGGCACCCAGGCAGAGGAGAGAGGTCCCATAAAAGATATTCAGGCTTCATGTCAGCAGAGAATCAGTCTTCATGTCATAGCAGAGAATCAGGCTTCACGTCACCCAACACTGGAACAGTCCATTGTCAGATACTTAGGCCCAGGCACCCAGGCAGAGGAGAGAGGTCCCATAAAAAAGATTCAGGCTTCATGTCAGCAGAGAATCAGTCTTCATGTCATTGCAGAGAATCATGCTTCACGTCACCCAACACTGTAACAGTCCATTGTCAGATATTTAGGCCCAGGCACCCAGGCAGAGGAGAGAGGTCCCATAGCAGAGAATCTGGCTTCATGTCAGGAGAGAATCAGTCTTCATATCATAGCAGAGAATTATGCTTTACGTCACCCACCACTATAACAGTCCATTGTCAGATATTTAGGCCCAGGCACCCAGGCAGAGGAGAGAGGTCCCGTAACAGAGAATATGGCTTCAGTTCAGCAGAGAATCAGTCTTCCTGTCATAGCAGAGAATCAGGCTTCACGTCACCCAACACTGGAACAGTCCATTGTCAGATATTTAGGCCCCGACACCCAGGCAGAGGAGAGAGGTCCCGTAACAGAGGATCTGGCTTCATGTCAGCAGAGAATCAGTCTTCATGCCATAGCAGAGAATCATGCTTTACGTCACCCCAAACTGGAACAGTCCATTGTCAGATATTTAGGCCCAGGCACCCAGGCAGAGGAGAGAGGTCCCATAACAGAGATTCAGGCTTCATGTCAGCAGAGAATCAGTCTTCATGTCATAGCAGAGAATCATGCTTCACGTCACCCAACACTGGAACAGTCCATTGTCAGATATTTTGGCCCCGACACCCACGCAGAGGAGAGAGGTCCCATAACAGAGAATCTGGCTTCATGTCAGCAGAGAATCAGTCTTCATGTCATAGCAGATAATCATGCTTCACGTCACCCAACATTGGAACAGTCCATTGTCATATAATTTAGGCCCCGGCACCCAGACAGAGATGAGAGGTCCTATAACAGAGATTCAGGCTTCATGTCAGCAGAGAATCAGTCTTCATGTCATAGAAGAGAATCAGGCTTCACGTCACCCAAAACTGGAACAGTCCATTGTCAGATATTTAGGCCCGGCACCCAGACAGAGGAGAGAGGTCCCAAAACAGAGATTCAGGCTTCATGCCAGCAGAGAATCAGTCTTCATGTCATAGAAGAGAATCAGGCTTCATGTCAGCCAAAACTGGAACAGTCCATTGACATATATTTAGGCCCAGGCACCCAGGCAGAGGAGAGAGGTCCCGTAACAGAGAATCTGGCTTCATGTCAGCAGAGAATCAGTCTTCAGGTCATAGCAGAGAATCATGCTTCACGTCACCCAACACTGTAACAGTCCATTGTCATATATTTAGGCCCAGACACCCAGGCAGAGGAGAGAGGTCCCATAGCAGAGAATCTGGCTTCATGTCAGCAGAGAATCAGTCTTCATGTCATAGCAGAGAATTATGCTTTACGTCACCCACCACTATAACAGTCCATTGACAGATATTTAGGCCCTGGCACCCAGGCAGAGGAGAGAGGTCCCATAAAAGATATTCAGGCTTCATGTCAGCAGAGAATCAGTCTTCATGTCATAGCAGAGAATCAGGCTTCACGTCACCCAACACTGTAACAGTCCATTGTCAGATACTTAGGCCCCGGCACCCAGGCAGATGAGAGAGGTCCCATAACAAAGATTCAGGCTTCATGTCAGCAGAGAATCAGTCTTCATGTCATAGCAGAGAATCATGCTTCACGTCACCCAACACTGTAACAGTCCATTGTCAGATATTTAGGCACCGGCACCCAGGCAGAGGAGAGAGGTCTCTTAACAGAGGATCTGGCTTCATGTCAGCAGAGAATCAGTCTTCATGTCATAGCAGAGAATCAGGCTTTACGTCACCCAACACTGGAACAGTCCATTGTCAGATATTCAGGCCCAGGCACCCAGGCAGAGGAGAGAGGTCCCGTAACAGAGAATCTGGCTTCAGTTCAGCAGAGGATCAGTCTTCCTGTCATAGCAGAGAATCAGGCTTCACGTCACTCAACACTGGAACAGTCCATTGTCAGATATTTAGGCCCCGACACCCAGGCAGAGGAGAGAGGTCCCATAACAGAGATTCAGGCTTCATGCCAGCAGAGAATCAGTCTTCATGCCATAGCAGAGAATCATGCTTTACGTCACCCAAAACTGGAACAGTCCATTGTCAGATATTTAGGCCCAGGCACCCAGGCAGAGGAGAGAGGTCCCATAACAGAGAATCTGGCTTCATGTCAGCAGAGAATCAGTCTTCATGTGATAGCAGAGAATCATGCTTCACGTCACCCAACATTGGAACAGTCCATTGTCATATAATTTAGGCCCTGGCACCCAGACAGAGATGAGAGGTCCCATAACAGAGATTCAGGCTTCATGTCAGCAGAGAATCAGTCTTCATGTCATAGCAGAGAATCATGCTTCACGTCACCCAAAACTGGAACAGTCCATTGTCAGATATTTAGGCCCGGCACCCAGACAGAGGAGAGAGGTCCCATAACAGAGATTCAGGCTTCATGCCAGCAGAGAATCAGTCTTCATGTCATAGAAGAGAATCAGGCTTCACGTCAGCCAAAACTAGAACAGTCCATTGACATATTTAGGCCCAGGCACCCAGGCAGAGGAGAGAGGTCCGGTAACAGAGAATCTGGCTTCATGTCAGCAGAGAATCCGTCTTCATGTCATAGCAGAGAATTATGCTTTACGTCACCCAACACTGTAACAGTCCATTGTCAGATATTTAGGCACCGGCACCCAGGCAGAGGAGAGAGGTCTCTTAACAGAGGATCTGGCTTCATGTCAGCAGAGAATCAGTCTTCATGTCATAGCAGAGAATCAGGCTTTACGTCACCCAACACTGGAACAGTCCATTGTCAGATATTCAGGCCCAGGCACCCAGGCAGAGGAGAGAGGTCCCGTAACAGAGAATCTGGCTTCAGTTCAGCAGAGGATCAGTCTTCCTGTCATAGCAGAGAATCAGGCTTCACGTCACTAAACACTGGAACAGTCCATTGTCAGATATTTAGGCCCCGACACCCAGGCAGAGGAGAGAGGTCCCATAACAGAGATTCAGGCTTCATGCCAGCAGAGAATCAGTCTTCATGCCATAGCAGAGAATCATGCTTTACGTCACCCAAAACTGGAACAGTCCATTGTCAGATATTTAGGCCCAGGCACCCAGGCAGAGGAGAGAGGTCCCATAACAGAGAATCTGGCTTCATGTCAGCAGAGAATCAGTCTTCATGTGATAGCAGAGAATCATGCTTCACGTCACCCAACATTGGAACAGTCCATTGTCATATAATTTAGGCCCTGGCACCCAGACAGAGATGAGAGGTCCCATAACAGAGATTCAGGCTTCATGTCAGCAGAGAATCAGTCTTCATGTCATAGCAGAGAATCATGCTTCACGTCACCCAAAACTGGAACAGTCCATTGTCAGATATTTAGGCCCGGCACCCAGACAAAGGAGAGAGGTCCCATAACAGAGATTCAGGCTTCATGCCAGCAGAGAATCAGTCTTCATGTCATAGAAGAGAATCAGGCTTCACGTCAGCCAAAACTAGAACAGTCCATTGACATATTTAGGCCCAGGCACCCAGGCAGAGGAGAGAGGTCCGGTAACAGAGAATCTGGCTTCATGTCAGCAGAGAATCAGTATTCATGTCATAGCAGAGAATCAGGCTTCACGTCACCCAAAACTGGAACAGTCCATTGACATATATTTAGGCCCAGGCACCCAGGCAGAGGAGAGAGGTCCCGTAACAGAGAATCTGGCTTCATGTCAGCAGAGAATCAGTCTTCATGTCATAGCAGAGAATCATGCTTTACGTCACCCAACACTGGAACAGTCTATTGTCAGATATTTAGGCCCAGGCACCCACGCAGAGGAGAGAAGTGCCGTAACAGAGTATCTGGCTTCATGTCAGCAGAGAATCAGTCTTCATGTCATAGCAGAGAATCATGCTTTACGTCACCCAACACTGGAACAGTCCATTGTCAGATATTTAGGCCCAGGCACCCAGGCAGAGGAGAGCGGTCCCATAACAGAGATTCAGGCTTCATGTCAGCAGAGAATCAGTCTTCATGTCATAGCAGAGAATCATGCTTCACGTCACCCACCACTGTAACAGTCCATTGTCAGATATTTAGGCCCCGGCATTCAGGCAGAGGAGAAGGTCCCATAACAGAGATTCTGGCTTCATGTCAGCAGAGAACCAGTCTTCATGTCATAGCAGAGAATCATGCTTCGCATCACCCACCACTTTAACGGTCTATTGTCAGATATTTAGGCCCCGGCACCCAGGCCGAGGAGAGAGGTCCCATAACAGAGATTCAGGCTTCATGTCAGCAGAGAATCAGTCTTCATGTCATAGCAGAGAATCATGCTTCACGTCACCAAACACTGTAACAGTCCATTGTCAGATATTTAGGCCCCGGCACCCAGGCAGAGCAGAATGTCCCATAACAGAGATTCAGGCTTCATGTCAGCAGAGAATCAGTCTTCATGTCATAGCAGAGAATAATGCTTCACGTCACCCACCACTGTAACAGTCCATTGTCAGATATTTAGGCCCTGGCACCCAGGCAGAGGAGAGAGGTACCATAACAGAGATTTAGGCTTCATGTTAGCAGAGAATTAGTCTTCATGTCATAGCCTAGAATCATGCTTCACGTCACCCACCACTGTAACAGTCCATTGTCAAATATTTAGGCCCAGGCACCCAGGCAAAGGAGAGAGGTCCCATAACAGAGATTCAGGCTTCATGTCAGCAGAGAATCAGTCTTCATGTCATAGCAGAGAATTATGCTTCACATCACCCACCACTGTAACAGTCCATTGTCAGATATTTAGGCCCTGGCACCCAGGCAGAGGAGAGAGGTCCCTTAACAGGGATTCAGGCTTCATGTCAGCAGAGAATCAGTCTTCATGTCATAGCAGAGAATCATGCTTCACGTCACCCACCACTGTAACAGTCTATTGTCAGATATTTAGGCCCCGGCATCCAGGCAGAGGAGAGAGGTCCCATAACAGAGAATCTGGCTTCATGTCAGCAGAGAATCAGTCTTCATGTCATAGCAGAGAATCATGCTTCACGTCACCCACCACTGGGACAGTCCATTGTCAGATATTTAGGCCCAGGCACCCAGGCAGAGGAGAGAAGTCCCGTAACAGCGAATCTGGCTTCATGTCAGCAGAGAATCAGTCTTCATGTCATAGCAGAGAAACATGCTTTACGTCACCCAACACTGGAACAGTCCATTGTCAGATATTTAGGCCCAGGCACCCAGGCAGAGGAGAGAGGTCCCATAACAGAGATTTAAGCTTCATGTCAGCAGAGAATCAGTCTTCATGTCATAGCAGAGAATCATGCTTCGCATCACCCACCACTGTAACAGTCCATTGTCAGATATTTAGGGATGGCACCCAGGCAGAGGAGAGAGGTCCCATAACAGAGATTCAGGCTTCATGTCAGCAGAGAATCAGTCTTCATGTCATAGCAGAGAATCATGCTTCACGTCACCCAACACTGGAACAGTTCATTGTCAGATATTTAGGCCCAGGCACCCAGGCAGAGGAGAGAGGTCCCATAACAGAGATTCAGGCTTCATGTCAGCAGAGAATCAGTCTTTATGTCATAGCAGAGAATCATGCTTCATGTCTACCACCACTGTAACAGTCCATTGTCAGATATTTAGGCCCCGGCATCCAGGCAGAGAAGAGAGGTCCCATAACAGAGAATCTAGCTTCATGTCAGGAGAGAATCAGTCTTCATGTCATAGCAGAGAATCAGGCTTCACGTCACCCTCCACTGAAACAGTCCATTGACATATATTTAGGCCCAGGCACCCAGGCAGAGGAGAGAGGTCCCATAACAGAGATTCAGGCTTCATGTCAGCAGAGAATCAGGCTTCATGTCATAGCAGAGAATTATGCTTCACATCACCCAACACTGGAACAGGCCACTGTCAGATATTTTTAGGCCCCGGCACCCAGACAGAGGAGAGGTTCATTTAACTTTGGGTTGCCCCGCAATATAATGGTAAAATGAAAATAAAAATAGGATTAAATGAGGAAGTGCCCTGGAGTACAATTATATATGGTTAAGGGGAGATAGTTAATGTCAAATCTGCATAAAGGATGGACAGGTCCTGTTGGATCCATGCCTGGTTCATTTTTATGAACGTCAGCTCGTCCACATTGTCCGCCGAGCAGGCCCGCACCTCCAAGGCATAAATGGCTAGCTCTGGCCACGTGGACAATTTGGAGACCCAGAAGTTGAATGGGGCCGAACCATCAATCAGTACGTGGAGGGGTGTGCACACGTACTGTTCCACCATGTTAGTGAAATGTTGCCTCCTGCTAACACGTTCCGTATCAGGTGGTGGTGCAGTTAGCTGTGGCGTGTTGACAAAACTTTTCCACATCTCTGCCATGCTAACCCTGCCCTCAGAGGAGCTGGCCGTGACACAGCTGCCTTGGTGACCTCTTGCTCCTCCTCTGCTTTCGCCTTGGGCTTCCACTTGTTCCCCTGTGACATTTGGGAATGCTCTCAGTAGCGCGTCTACCAACGTGCACTTGTACTCGCGCATCTTCCTATCACGCTCCAGTGCAGGAAGTAAGGTGGGCACATTGTCTTTGTACCGTGGATCCAGCAGGGTGGCAACGCAGTAGTCCGCACACGTTAAAATGTGGGCAACTCTGCTGTCGTTGCGCAGGCACTGCAGCATGTAGTCCCTCATGTGTGCCAGGCTGCCCAGAGGTAAGGACAAGCTGTCCTCTGTGGGAGTCGTATCGTCATCGTCCTGCGTTTCCCCCCAGCCACGCACCAGTGATGGGCCCGAGCTGCGTTGGCTGCCACCCCGCTGTGAACATGCTTCATCCTCATCCTCCTCCACCTCCTCCTCGTCCTCCTCGTCCTCCAGTAGTAGGCTCTGGCTGGCCACATTTGTACCTGGCCTCTGCTGTTGCAAAAAACCTCCCTCTGAGTCACTTCGAAGAGACTTGCCTGAAAGTCCTAAAAATGACCCCTCTTCCTCCTCCTCCTCCTGGGCCACCTCCTCTTCCATCATCGCCCTAAGTGTTTTCTCAAGGAGACATAGAAGTGGTATTGTAACGCTGATAACAGTGTCATCGCCACTGGCCATGTTGGTGGAGTACTCGAAACAGCGCAACAGGGCACACAGGTCTCGCATGGAGGCCCAGTCATTGGTGGTGAAGTGGTGCTGTTCCGCAGTGCGACTGACCCGTGCGTGCTGCAGCTGAAACTCCACTATGGCCTGCTGCTGCTCACCCAGTCTGTCCAGCATGTGCAAGGTGGAGTTCCACCTGGTGGGTACGTCGCATATGAGGCGATGAGCGGGAAGGCCGAAGTTATGCTGTAGCGCAGACAGGCGAGCAGCGGCAGGATGTGAACGCCGGAAGCGTGAACAGATGGCCCACACTTTATGCAGCAGCTCTGACATGTAGGGGTAGTTGTGAATGAACTTCTGCACCACCAAATTCAGCACATGCGCCAGGCAAGGGATGTGTTTAAAACCGGCTAGTCCCAGAGCTGCAACAAGATTTCGCCCATTATCGCACACCACCAGGCCTGGCTTCAGGCTCACCGGCAGCAACCACTCGTCGGTCTGTTGTTCTATACCCCGCCACCACTCCTGTGCGGTGTGGGGCCTGCCCCTCAAACATATGAGTTTCAGAATGGCCTGCTGACGTTTACCCCGGGCTGTGCTGAAGTTGTTGGTGAAGGTGTGTGGCTGACTGGATGAGCAGGTGAAAGAAGAGGAGGAGGAAGCCGAGTAGGAGGAGGAGGAGGAGGCAACAGGAGGCAAAGAATGTTGCCCTGCGATCCTTGGCGGCGGAAGGACGTGCGCAAAACAGCTCTCCGCCTGGGGCCCAGCCGCCACTACATTTACCCAGTGTGCAGTTAGGGAGATATAGCGTCCCTGGCCGTGCTTACTGGTCCACGTATCTGTGGTTAGGTGGACCTTGCCACAGATGGCGTTGCGCAGTGCACACTTGATTTTATCGGATACTTGGTTGTGCAGGGAAGGCACGGCTCTCTTGGAGAAGTAGTGGCGGCTGGGAACAACATACTGTGGGACAGCAAGCGACATGAGCTGTTTGAAGCTGTCTGTGTCCACCAGCTTCAAATGACAGCATTTCATAGGCCAGTAGGTTAGAAATGCTGGCATTCAGGGCCAGGGATCGAGGGTGGCTAGGTGGGAATTTACGCTTTCTCTCAAATGTTTGTGAGATGGAGAGCTGAACGCTGCCGTGTGACATGGTTGAGATGCTTGGTGACGGAGGTGGTGGTGTTGGTGGTACATCCCCTGTTTGCTGGGCGGCAGGCGCCAACGTTCCTCCAGAGTCGGAGGAAGAGGCAGAGGCGGCAGCAGCAGAAGAGGCCGAGGAGGCAGCAGCAGAAGAGGCCGAGGCGGCAGCAGCAGAAGAGGTAGCAGGGGGAGCCTGAGTGACTTCCTTGTTTTTAAGGTGTTTACTCCATTGCAGTGTCAACAGTGGAGTATTTTCATTTTCAGAAGAGGATGCACGACGGATTACATCATCCATAACCGCGTCCAATGAATTCTTATCCAGCACTAACCAGAGAGTGTCTCTTGACTCGCTGGAACAAATTTATAAAAAGGCGATTTCACTGGAACTGCATATTGCCACCTTGGTGGAATACCACAATAAGAAGATTATCTCAAGGGGACTACGGTTTAATTTGCGCTCAACCTTATTTTCAGACGACTCAGATTTTCGCAATCAGTTTGAAAGAATTCTAAACAAATCGTCCCTGGACATCATTCTTCTTATCGTGGAACGCGCAAGCTCAGAATTGAGACAAACAAAAGAAGAAATAAATTCCTTAGAACAACGACTTTTCCAGGAAGTTCCCGGAGAAGAAGCTGCTTCCATTAAAAACAATATTATACAAAAAAACAATTTTTTCAGACGGAACTTAGAGGACCGTAAAAGGTCAAAATACCAAAGAGACGTCCAAGACTACGCGACAAACCAAGTTTATCGTACAGTGACCCGCAATTACCCAACTTCTGGTCCATCTACCACTCAGGTATCGGCTTCATCTAGCACTAGTGGTGAGATTGATTTTTTAGAGAGAGGGTCACCAAGATCCAGAGGAGGAGGCCGCCGAGGAGGTCAGGCAGGAAACACAAGAGGAAGAAGACGTGGCTACTATCAACAGCAGCGGGAACCAATCCGCACGAGATCCACCTACCAACCATGACTACCCAGATCGAGGAATCTACCCCGCACGATCTAATCATCAATTTATCACATAAAGCCCTGTCGACCGATGAGATCTCCACACTGAGCCTGGGACTCGGATTTGTCCCCACAAATTTTACAGACCCTTACCTCTTAGACAAAGAAATGTCAAAATTCTTGAGGGCCATTAGATTACAGGCCTACATCGATATCGAAAGACCATCATGGATTTTAACAAATCAAAACGTCCTTCCACCATTTCAAGATCGCATTAAAGGGTGCAAACCTCCAAGTAAATTCACCCCCCCCCCCCCACCAGGTATGAGGTGGTTGAAGATTACATCTCACACGTCCTACAAGACCTCAGATCCTTGGAGAAAAAATCCCCTACCATCAAGGTAAGACATAACATAACCAAAAAGCAATCTCTTGCCTTAAAAAACCTGCGTGATGATAAGGACATAATCATCAAGCCGGCTGACAAAGGCTCAGGTATTGTCGTGATGGACAGAATGGACTATAGACAGGAGATCCTTCGGCAACTTGGCGATCGAGGGATTTGCTCACCTATAAACTATGATCTTACCAGAGAGTGCCTTAATGAACTCTCTGCTATAGTTGAGACCGCTCTCAACAATGGAATTATTAACAAGAAAGCAGCAGATTATCTTGTTCCGACCTATCCTCGTATTCCGGTCATCTACGTGTTGCCCAAAATTCATAAAAGTATGGATCACCCTCCAGGCAGACCAATAGTCTCTGGTTGTGAGTCGGTTTTCCAACCAGCTGCCAAAATGCTAGACAACCTTTTAAGGATCTATGCACAACAGGGTGCCTCCTTTATCCAGGACACCACTGACTTTTTAAATAAAATCCAATGCCTGAACCTGGAGGGTGATAATTAGGGATGAGCGAACCCGAACTGTATAGTTCGGGTTCGTACCGAATTTTGGGGTGTCCGTGACACGGACCCGAACCCGGACATTTTCGTAAAAGTCCGGGTTCGGGTTCGGTGTTCGTCGCTTTCTTGGCGCTTTTTGAAAGGCTGCAAAGCAGCCAATCAACAAGCGTCATACTACTTGCCCCAAGAGTCCGTCACAGCCATGCCTACTATTGGCATGGCTGTGATTGGCCAGAGCACCATGTGACCCAGCCTCTATTTAAGCTGGAGTCACATAGCGCCGCCCGTCACTCTGCTCTGATCAGCATAGGGAGAGGTTGCAGCTGCGACTTTAGGGCGAGATTAGGTAGTGATTAACTCCTCCAAAAGACTTCATTCAGAGATCGATCTGCAGCTGTGAATGATTGAACTGCTGCTATTGAATTGCTCACTGTTTTTAGCCTGCCCAGAGCGTTTTTCAGTCACTTTTTTCTGGGGTGATCGGCGGCCATTTTGTGTCTTGTGGTGTGCCAGCACAAGCTGCCACCAAGTGCATTTAACCCTCAATGGTGTGGTTGTTTTTTGGCTAAATCCTACATCAGGGTCAAGCTGTCACATCAAGTGCATTTAACCAGCAATAGTGTGGTTATTTTTTGGCCATATACTACATCAGGGGCAAGCTGAGCCTGTCACCAAGTGCATTTAACCCTCAATGGTGTGGTTGTTTTTTGGCTAAATCCTACATCAGGGTCAAGCTGTCACACCAAGTGCATTTAACCAGCAATAGTGTGGTTATTTTTTGGCCATATACTACATCAGGGGCAAGCTGAGCCTGTCACCAAGTGCATTTAACCCTCAATGGTGTGGTTGTTTTTTGGCTAAATCCTACATCAGGGTCAAGCTGTCACACCAAGTGCATTTAACCATCAATAGTCTGGTTATTTTTTGGCCATATACTACATCAGAGGCAAGCTGAGCCTGTCACCAAGTGCATTTAACCCTCAATAGTGTGGTTGGTCAAGCTGTCACTACAAGTGCATTTAACCATTAATAGTGTGGTTATTTTTTGGGCCATATCCCAGTCTAATTCTGTCAGTAAACCTATACCTGTCACCCAGCGCCTAAATAATAGGCCTCAAATTTATATATAGCTAAATCTGTCGTTACTGTTGTACTGCTGTGGCTGGTCAAGTTATTTAGTGTCTGTCAAAGCACAGTTTTTGTTCTGGGTTGAAATACAATTCCCAATTTAGCAATTTCCTAATTTAGTGGTTTCTGCTATATCAGAGCTATTTTAAATCTATCCCTAAAAGGGTATATAAGATTCAAGGTGCACATAGGGTCATTCTGAATAACTTCACACACACGCTACTGTGCATTTCCAAGTCTAATTCTGTCAGTAAACCTATACCTGTCACCCAGCGCCTAAATACTAGGCCTCAAATTTATATCCAGCTAAATCTGTCGTTACTGCTGTACTGCTGTGGCTGGGCAAGTTATTTAGTGTCCGTCAAAGCACATTTAATGTTCTGGGTTGAAATACAATTCCCAATTTAGCAATTTACTAATTTAGTGGTTTCTGCTGTATCAGAGCTATTTTAAATCTATCCCTAAAAGGGTATATTAGATTCAAGGTGCACATAGGGTCATTCTGAATAACTTCACACACGCTACTGTGCATTTCCAAGTCTAATTCTGTCAGTAAACGTATACCTGTCACCCAACGCCTAAATACTAGGCCTCAAATTTATATCCAGCTAAATCTGTGGTTACTGCTGTGCCTGTATTAGTGTAATACGGTACCTAAATATATAGCCAGATAGTGTTAGGTGTCTGTAAAAAAAGGCCTGAATTTGAATTCAACACATTGGGCCAAATAATATTTTTCTTATTGTGGTGAACGGTAACAATGAGGAAAACATCTAGTAAGGGACGCGGACGCGGACATGGTCGTGGTGGTGTTAGTGGACCCTCTGGTGCTGGGAGAGGACGTGGCCGTTCTGCCACAGCCACACGTCCTAGTGTACCAACTACCTCAGGTCCCAGTAGCCGCCATAATTTACAGCGATATTTGGTGGGGCCCAATGCCGTTCTAAGGATGGTAAGGCCTGAGCAGGTACAGGCATTAGTCAATTGGGTGGCCGACAGTGGATCCAGCACGTTCACATTATCTCCCACCCAGTCTTCTGCAGAAAGCGCACAGATGGCGCTCTGAAAACCAAGCCCATCAGTCTGTCACATCACCCCCATGCATACCAGGGAAACTGTCTGAGCCTCAAGTTATGCAGCAGTCTCTTATGCTGTTTGAAGACTCCGCTGGCAGGGTTTCCCAAGGGCATCCACCTAGCCCTTCCCCAGCGGTGGAAGACATAGAATGCACTGACGCACAACCACTTATGTTTCCTGATGATGAGGACATGGGAATACCACCTCAGCATGTCTCTGATGATGACGAAACACAGGTGCCAACTGCTGCGTCTTTCTGCAGTGTGCAGACTGAACAGGAGGTCAGGGATCAAGACTGGGTGGAAGACGATGCAGGGGACGATGAGGTCCTAGACCCCACATGGAATGAAGGTCGTGCCACTGACTTTCACAGTTCGGAGGAAGAGGCAGTGGTGAGACCGAGCCAACAGCGTAGCAAAAGAGGGAGCAGTGGGCAAAAGCAGAACACCCGCCGCCAAGAGACTCCAGCCTGCTACTGACCGCCGCCATCTGGGACCGAGCACCCCAAAGGCAGCTTCAAGGAGTTCCCTGGCATGGCACTTCTTCAAACAATGTGCTGACGACAAGACCCGAGTGGTTTGCACGCTGTGCCATCAGAGCCTGAAGCGAGGCATTAACGTTCTGAACCTTAGCACAACCTGCATGACCAGGCACCTGCATGCAAAGCATGAACTGCAGTGGAGTAAACACCTTAAAACAAGGAAGTCACTCAGGCTCCCCCTGCTACCTCTTCTGCTGCTGCCGCCTCGGCCTCTTCTGCTGCTGCCGCCTCGGCCTCTTCCTCCGCCTCTGGAGGAACGTTGGCACCTGCCGCCCAGCAAACAGGGGATGTACCACCAACACCACCACCTCCGTCACCAAGCATCTCAACCATGTCACACGGCAGCGTTCAGCTCTCCATCTCACAAACATTTGAGAGAAAGCGTAAATTCCCACCTAGCCACCCTCGATCCCTGGCCCTGAATGCCAGCATTTCTAAACTACTGGCCTATGAAATGCTGTCATTTAGGCTGGTGGACACAGACAGCTTCAAACAGCTCATGTCGCTTGCTGTCCCACAGTATGTTGTTCCTAGCCGGCACTACTTCTCCAAGAGAGCCGTGCCTTCCCTGCACAACCAAGTATCCGATAAAATCAAGTGTGCACTGCGCAACGCCATCTGTAGCAAGGTCCACCTAACCACAGATACGTGGACCAGTAAGCACGGCCAGGGACGCTATATCTCCCTAACTGCACACTGGGTAAATGTAGTGGCAGCTGGGCCCCAGGCGGAGAGCTGTTTGGCGCACGTCCTTCCGCCGCCAAGGATCGCAGGGCAACATTCTTTGCCTCCTGTTGCCACTCCTCCTACTCAGCTTCCTCCTCCTCTTCTTCCACCTGCTCATCCAGTCAGCCACACACCTTCACCACCAACTTCAGCACAGCCCGGGTAAACGTCAGCAGGCCATTCTGAAACTCATATGTTTGGGGGACAGGCCCCACACCGCACAGGAGTTGTGGCGGGGTATAGAACAACAGACCGACGAGTGGTTGCTGCCGGTGAGCCTCAAGCCCGGCCTGGTGGTGTGCGATAATGGGAGAAATCTCGTTGCAGCTCTGGGATTAGCCGGTTTGACGCACATCCCTTGCTTGGCGCATGTGCTGAATTTGGTGGTGCAGAAGTTCATTCACAACTACCCCGACATGTCAGAGCTGCTGCATAAAGTGCGGGCCGTCTGTTCGCGCTTCCGGCGTTCACATCCTGCCGCTGCTCACCTGTCTGCGCTACAGCGTAACTTCGGCCTTCCCGCTCACCGCCTCATATGCAACGTGCCCACCAGGTGGAACTCCACCTTGCACATGCTGGACAGACTGTGCGAGCAGCAGCAGGCCATAGTGGAGTTTCAGCTGCAGCACGCACGGGTCAGTCGCACTGCGGAACAGCACCACTTCACCACCAATGACTGGGCCTCCATGCAAATCCTGTGTGCCCTGTTGCGCTGTTTCGAGTACTCCACCAACATGGCCAGTGGCGATGACGCCGTTATCAGCGTTACAATACCACTTCTATGTCTCCTTGAGAAAACACTTAGGGCGATGATGGAAGAGGAGGTGGCCCAGGAGGAGGAGGAGGAGGAAGAGGGGTCATTTTTAGCACTTTCAGGCCAGTCTCTTCGAAGTGACTCAGAGGGAGGTTTTTTGCAACAGCAGAGGCCAGGTACAAATGTGGCCAGCCAGGGCCCACTACTGGAGGATGAGGAGGACGAGGATGAGGAGGAGGTGGAGGAGGATGAGGATGAAGCATGGTCACAGCGGGGTGGCACCCAACGCAGCTCGGGCCCATCACTGGTGCGTGGCTGGGGGGAAAGGCAGGACGATGACGATACGCCTCCCACAGAGGACAGCTTGTCCTTACCCCTGGGCAGCCTGGCACACATGAGCGACTACATGCTGCAGTGCCTGCGCAACGACAGCAGAGTTGCCCACATTTTAACGTGTGCGGACTACTGGGTTGCCACCCTGCTGGATCCACGGTACAAAGACAATGTGCCCACCTTACTTCCTGCACTGGAGCGTGATAGGAAGATGCGCGAGTACAAGCGCACGTTGGTAGACGCGCTACTGAGAGCATTCCCAAATGTCACAGGGGAACAAGTGGAAGCCCAAGGCCAAGGCAGAGGAGGAGCAAGAGGTCGCCAAGGCAGCTGTGTCACGGCCAGCTCCTCTGAGGGCAGGGTTAGCATGGCAGAGATGTGGAAAAGTTTTGTCAACACGCCACAGCTAACTGCACCACCACCTGATACGCAACGTGTTAGCAGGAGGCAACATTTCACTAACATGGTGGAACAGTACGTGTGCACACCCCTCCACGTACTGACTGATGGTTCGGCCCCATTCAACTTCTGGGTCTCTAAATTGTCCACGTGGCCAGAGCTAGCCTTTTATGCCTTGGAGGTGCTGGCCTGCCCGGCGGCCAGCGTTTTGTCTCAACGTGTATTCAGCACGGCAGGGGGCGTCATTACAGACAAACGCAGCCGCCTGTCTACAGCCAATGTGGACAAGCTGACGTTCATAAAAATGAACCAGGCATGGATCCCACAGGACCTGTCCATGCCATGTGCAGATTAGACATTAACTACCTCCCCTTAACCATATATTATTGAACTCCAGGGCACTTCCTCATTCAATCCTATTTTTATTTTCATTTTACCATTATATTGCGAGGCTACCCAAAGTTGAATGAACCTCTCCTCTGTCTGGGTGTCGGGGCCTAAATATATGCCAATGGACTGTTCCAATGTTGGGTGACGTGAAGCCTGATTCTCTGCTATGACATGCAGACTGATTCTCTGCTGACATGAAGCCAGATTCTCTGTTACGAGACCTCTCTCCTCTGCCTGGGTGCTGGGCCTAAATATATGACAATGGACTGCTGCAGTGGTGGCTGACGTGAAGCCTGATTCTCTGCTATGACATGCAGACTGATTCTCTGCTGACATGAAGCCAGATTCTCTGTTACGGGACCTCTCTCCTGTGCCTGGGTGCTGGGCCTAAATATATGACAATGGACTGTTACAGTGTTGGCTGACGTGAAGCCTGATTCTCTGCTATGACATGCAGACTGATTCTCTGCTGGCATGAAGCCAGATTCTCTGTTACGGGACCTCTCTCCTCTGCCTAGGTGCTGGGCCTAAATATATGACAATGGACTGTTGCAGTGGTGGCTGACGTGAAGCCTGATTCTCTGCTATGACATGCAGACTGATTCTCTGCTGACATGAAGACAGATTCTCTGTTACGGGACCTCTTTCCTCTGCCTGGGTGCTGGGCCTAAATATATGACAATGGACTGTTGCAGTGGTGGCTGACGTGAAGCCTGATTCTCTGCTATGACATGCAGACTGATTCTCTGCTGACATGAAGCCAGATTCTCTGTTACGGGACCTCTCTCCTCTGCCTGGGTGTCTGGGCCTAAATATATGCCAATGGACTGTTCCAATTTTGGGTGACGTGAAGCCTGATTCTCTGCTATGACATGCAGACGGATTCTCTGCTGACATGAAGCCAGATTCTCTGTTACGGGACCTCTCTCCTCTGCCTGGGTGCTGGGCCTAAATATATGCCAATGGACTGTTCCAATGTTGGGTGACGTGAAGCCTGATTCTCTGCTATGACATGCAGACTGATTCTCTACTGACATGAAGACAGATTCTCTGTTACGGGACCTCTCTCCTCTGCCTGGGAGCTGGGCCTAAATATATGACCATGGACTGTTGCAGTGGTGGCTGACGTGAAGCCTGATTCTCTGCTCTGACATGCAGACTGATTCTCTGCTGACATGAAGCCAGATTGTCTGTTACGGGACCTCTCTCCTCTGCCTGGGTGCTGGGCCTAAATATATGACAATGGACTGTTACAGTGGTGGCTGACGTGAAGCCTGATTCTCTGCTATGACATGCAGACTGATTCTCTGCTGACATGAAGCCAGATTCTCTGTTACGGGACCTCTCTCCTCTGCCTGGGTGCTGGGCCTACATATATGACAATGGACTGTTGCAGTGGTGGCTGACGTGAAGCCTGATTCTCTGCTATGACATGCAGACTGATTCTCTGCTGACATGAAGACAGATTCTCTGTTACGGGACCTCTCTCCTCTGCCTGGGTGCTGGGCCGAAATATATGACAATAGACTGTTGCAGTGGTGGCTGACGTGAAGCCTGATTCTCTGCTATGACATGCAGACTGATTCTCTGCTGACATGAAGCCAGATTCTCTGTTACGGGACCTCTCTCCTCTGCCTGGGTGCCTGGGCCTAAATATATGACAATGGACTGTTGGGTGACGTGAAGCCTGATTCTCTGCTATGACATGCAGACTAATTCTCTGCTGACATGAAGACAGATTCTCTGTTACGGGACCTCTCTCCTCTGCCTGGGTGCTGGGCCTAAATATATGACAATGGATTGTTACAGTGGTGGCTGACGTGAAGCCTGATTCTCTGCTATGACATGCAGACTGATTCTCTGCTGACATGAAGCCAGATTCTCTGTTACGGGACCTCTCTCCTCCGCCTGGGTGCTGGGCCTAAATATATGACAATGTACTGTTACAGTGGTGGCTGACGTGAAGCTTGATTCTCTGCTATGACATGCAGACTGATTCTCTGCTGACATGAAGCCAGATTCTCTGTTACGGGACCTCTCTCCTCTGCCTGGGTGCCTGGGCCTAAATATATGCCAATGGACTGTTCCAATGTTGGGTGACGTGAAGCCTGATTCTCTGCTATGACATGCAGACTGATTCTCTGCTGACATGAAGCCAGATTCTCTGTTACGGGACCTCTCTCCTCTGCTTGGGTGCCTGGGCCTAAATATATGACAATGGACTGTTACAGTGGTGGCTGACGTGAAGCCTGATTCTCTGCCATGACATGCAGACTGATTCTCTGCCATGACATGCAGACTGATTCTCTGCTGACATGAAGCCGGTTTTTCTGTTACGGGACCTCTCTCCTCTGCCTGGGTGCCTGGGCCTAAAAATATGCCAATGGACTGTTCCAATGTTGGGTGACGTGAAGCCTGATTCTCTGCTATGACATGCAGACTGATTCTCTGCTGACATGAAGCCAGATTCTCTGTTACGGGACCTCTCTCCTCTGCCTGGGTGCCTGGGCCTAAATATATGACAATGGACTGTTACAGTGGTGGCTGACGTGAAGCCTGATTCTCTGCTATGACATGCAGACTGATTCTCTGCTGACATGAAGCCAGATTCTCTGTTACGGGACCTCTCTCCTCTGCCTGGGTGCTGGGCCTAAATATATGACAATGGACTGTTGCAGTGGTGGCTGACGTGAAGCCTGATTCTCTGCTATGACATGCAGACTGATTCTCTGCTGACATGAAGCTAGATTCTCTGTTACGGGACCTCTCTCCTCTGCCTGGGTGCCTGGGCCTAAATATATGCCAATGGACTGTTGGGTGACGTGAAGCCTGATTCTCTGCTATGACATGCAGACTAATTCTCTGCTGACATGAAGACAGATTCTCTGTTACGGGACCTCTCTCCTCTGCCTGGGTGCTGGGCCTAAATATATGACAATGGACTGTTACAGTGGTGGCTGACGTGAAGCCTGATTCTCTGCTATGACATGCAGACTGATTCTCTGCTGACATGAAGCCAGATTCTCTGTTACGGGACCTCTCTCCTCTGCCTGGGTGCTGGGCCTAAATATATGACAATGTACTGTTACAGTGGTGGCTGACGTGAAGCTTGATTCTCTGCTATGACATGCAGACTGATTCTCTGCTGACATGAAGCCAGATTCTCTGTTACGGGACCTCTCTCCTCTGCCTGGGTGCCTGGGCCTAAATATATGCCAATGGACTGTTCCAATGTTGGGTGACGTGAAGCCTGATTCTCTGCTATGACATGCAGACTGATTCTCTGCTGACATGAAGCCAGGTTCTCTGTTACGGGACCTCTCTCCTCTGCCTGGGTGCCTGGGCCTAAATATATGACAATGGACTGTTACAGTGGTGGCTGACGTGAAGCCTGATTCTCTGCTATGACATGCAGACTGATTCTCTGTTGACATGAAGCCAGATTCTCTGTTACGGGACCTCTCTCCTCTGCCTGGGTGCTGGGCCTAAATATATGACAATGGACTGTTGCAGTGGTGGCTGACGTGAAGCCTGATTCTCTGCTATGACATGCAGACTGATTCTCTGCTGACATGAAGCCAGATTCTCTGTTACGGGACCTCTCTCCTCTGCCTGGGTGCTGGGCCTAAATATATGACAATGGACTGTTACAGTGGTGGCTGACGTGAAGCCTGATTCTCTGCTATGACATGCAGACTGATTCTCTGCTGACATGAAGCCAGATTTTCTGTTACGGGACCTCTCTCCTCTGCCTGGGTGCCTGGGCCTAAATATATGCCAATGGACTGTTCCAATGTTGAGTGACGTGAAGCCTGATTCTCTGCTATGACATGCAGACTGATTCTCTGCTGACATGAAGCCAGATTCTCTGTTACGGGACCTCTCTCCTCTGCCTGGGTGCCTGGGCCTAAATATATGACAATGGACTGTTACAGTGGTGGCTGACGTGAAGCCTGATTCTCTGCTATGACATGCAGACTTATTCTCTGTTGACATGAAGCCAGATTCTCTGTTACGGGACCTCTCTTCTCTGCCTGGGTGCTGGGCCTAAATATATGACAATGGACTGTTGCAGTGGTGGCTGACGTGAAGCCTGATTCTCTGCTATGACATGCAGACTGATTCTCTGCTGACATGAAGCCAGATTCTCTGTTACGGGACCTCTCTCCTCTGCCTGGGTGCTGGGCCTAAATATATGACAATGGACTGTTACAGTGGTGGCTGACGTGAAGCCTGATTCTCTGCCATGACATGCAGACTGATTCTCTGCTGACATGAAGCCAGATTCTCTGTTACGGGACCTCTCTCCTCTGCCTGGGTGCTGGGCCTAAATATATGACAATGGACTGTTACAGTGGTGGCTGACGTGAAGCCTGATTCTCTGCTATGACATGCAGACTGATTCTCTGCTGACATGAAGCCAGATTCTCTGTTACGGGACCTCTCTCCTCTGCCTGGGTGCCTGGGCCTAAATATATGCCAATGGACTGTTGGGTGACGTGAAGCCTGATTCTCTGCTATGACATGCAGACTAATTCTCTGCTGACATGAAGACAGATTCTCTGTTACGGGACCTATCTCCTCTGCCTGGGTGCTGGGCCTAAATATATGACGATGGACTGTTACAGTGGTGGCTGACGTGAAGCCTGATTCTCTGCTATAACATGCAGACTGATTCTCTGCTGACATGAAGCCAGATTCTCTGTTACGGGACCTCTCTCCTCTGCCTGGGTGCCTGGGCCTAAATATATGCCAATGGACTGTTGGGTGACGTGAAGCCTGATTCTCTGCTATGACATGCAGACTAATTCTCTGTTGACATGAAGACAGATTCTCTGTTACGGGACCTATCTCCTCTGCCTGGGTGCTGGGCCTAAATATATGACAATGGACTGTTACAATGGTGGCTGACGTGAAGCCTGATTCTCTGCTATGACATGCAGACTGATTCTCTGCTGACATGAAGCCAGATTCTCTGTTACGGGACCTCTCTCCTCTGCCTGGGTGCTGGGCCTAAATATATGACAATGGACTGTTGCAGTGGTGGCTGACGTGAAGCCTGATTCTCTGCTATGACATGCAGACTGATTCTCTGCTGACATGAAGCCAGATTCTCTGTTACGGGACCTCTCTCCTCTGCCTGGGTGCTGGGCCTAAATATATGACAATGGACTGTTACAGTGGTGGCTGACTTGAAGCCTGATTCTCTGCTATGACATGCAGACTGATTCTCTGCTGACATGAAGCCAGATTTTCTGTTACGGGACCTCTCTCCTCTGCCTGGGTGCCTGAGCCTAAATATATGCCAATGGACTGTTCCAATGTTGGGTGACGTAAAGCCTGATTCTCTGCTATGACATGCAGACTGATTCTCTGCTGACATGAAGCCAGATTCTCTGTTAAGGGACCTCTCTCCTCTGCCTGGGTGCTGGGCCTAAATATATGACAATGGACTGTTGCAGTGGTGACTGACGTGAAGCCTGATTCTCTGCTATGGGACCTCTCTCCAATTGATATTGGTTAATTTATATTTATTTTATTTTTATTTTTATTCATTTCCCTATCCACATTTGTTTGCAGGGGATTTACCTACATGTTGCTGCCTTTTGCAGCCTTCTAGCTCTTTCCTGGACTGTTTTACAGCCTTTTTAGTGCCGAAAAGTTCGGGTCCCCATTGACTTCAATGGGGTTCGGGACAAAGTTCGGATCGGGTTCGGATCCCGAACCCGAACATTTCCGGGAAGTTCGGCCTAACTTCTCGAACCCAAACATCCAGGTGTCCGCTCAACTCTAGTGATAATATCTTTTTGGCAACAATGGATGTCAGTAGTCTTTACACTAACATCCCCACCGATGCCGGCATAGAATGTGTTAGAGAAACCATCCGCCAACAAGCAGAATTCTCTATTCCAGAACAAGAATTCATTATTTCCCTTTTAACATTTGTACTTAAAAGGAATTATTTTCTGTTTGAAGATCAATTCTATTTTCAAATCTCTGGGACAGCCATGGGCTGTAATGTAGCACCAACTTTTGCAGTTCTGTACATGAACCACTTTGAATACTCCCATGTATACACGAATGAACTTTTTTATAAACATGTGAAATGTTGGTATAGATACATTGATGATATATTTTGCGTTTGGCAGGGTCCAGTGTAAGACCTGTACACATTCCACAAAACAATCGACTCGACCATAGACTCTATCTCTCTCTCCTTGACCTGCAGTAACACCGAGATTTCGTTTCTGGATGTCTTAGTAACGGTAAGCAACAATACACTGCAAACTGATCTCTATACCAAGCCCACAGATAGGAACAGTCTCCTCAGACACAACTCTTTCCATCCTCCTGGGCTCATTCACTCTTTACCTTGCTCACAACTCATGCGAGTTAAACGGATTGTATCAGATCCGGATACCATTAATTCTCGACTCGTAGAAATGTTGAATAAATTTCTCAGCAGAGGTTTCCCTAAACATGTTCTAGAAGAACATATTATAAAAACCACTCATTTGTCCAGGACTGACTTACTCAAACCTACACATCCTAGACCCAACCATACACAGAAACGCATTCCATGTTTCACTACATTTTCCCATTTAAGTTAAGACATCAAACGGATCATATACAAACACTGGTCCGTATTATCAAATAATTTCCCCAACATCTTCCCAGACAAACCACTGATGTCATACAAAAGAGCTAACAATATCAGGGATAATATTGTATGGTCTGACCTTGGTTCCAACAAGACACACAGCATACAAAGAACAATTACTGGCTCCGCCATTAAAGGTACATACCCTTGCTTATCCTGCGCCCAATGCGGAAATGTTACAAAAGGCTCGACCTTCACCCACCCATCCACTGGGAAAAAATACAACATCAATGGCCACTACTCTTGTGTTTCCAACTATGTAGTGTATTTAATTAAATGTCCTTGTGGATTGGGATACGTTGGGGAAACCATTCAAAAAATAAAAGAACGAATATCCCAACATAAGTCAAATATATGCACCACCAAATTAGAAGCACCCCTTGTCCAACACTTTACCAAATATGGTCACTCAGTTAGTCAGCTCCGATTCCAAGTCATCGACTGGATATCACCACCAAGACGAGGAGGTAACCGTGAGCTGCTGTTACACGAGAGAGAGATGTCTTGGATTCGACGCCTTAACACTCTTGAACCTCATGGTCTTAATAGAGATTATATCTTAGACTGATAAATCATCCTCTTTTTTATGTTTATTCCCTTATGTAAATCTTGTTTTCATGTTTTTCTTTCAGGGCCAGAGCCGTCTAATAACGGGTGGCAACATCCGTGAAGCAGGCCCTAGCCGTTGGTATATGTCTTATGTGATATCTATACTTCACTCATGCTTCAGTCATTGAACTGTGATATCTATACTTATGTGATATCTATACTTTACTCATGCTTCAGTCATTATACTGTATCCATCTCATCACTATGTATGACATCACATATATCTACTGACCTTTCACTAGGGCTCTACACATACATAGGTAATAGCATTTCCTGTCATTTCATTACCATGACCCTTATCCTATTCTACTTTAGGAATTATTTTCTCCTACACTTTTTGGATTTACCATATGTGCCCTTTAACACATATTAGTTATCACACATTTATACTTTCTTATTAGTGCTGCATGCTGATTTATTCTACCATGCATCAGCCCCCAATCCTAATATAGTCGCCACCGGTCATTTGTTTCATTCAACACATGCACATTCTTATCATTCCTCTCATATCATATTGACTGTTTTTTTGCTGTTCATTTGCCGCGCGCATGCGCCTAGATTTGAGGCATTTCCATAACCAAAATGGCCGACCTTTACCTCCCGGCCCTTGTGCGCATGCGCGTACCTTCCGACATTTATGCGCATGCGCATATTGACAACACGTCTTTCTACTAGGCCGGCGCTCAGCTATGATTCCCTCAATATCGCGTGATCTTGAGCGTCACCCAAAAGGCGGGAACCTGCCTATTTAAAGCACTCCCAAACATACCCCAGATATGCCGGCCTTCCATGCATCTATGCACGCAACTAGGTAAGCTTAGCGGACTTCCCTCCTCAACCACTTTATACCACCTTTCTGTTTGTGCTATTATTTCATTCTCAGAGGGAACTTTTCTTCCCTCTGCATATATACATACGCATTTAGCATGTAATATGTACATACCCTCTGGCCATATTCCTTATATTATTTTCTCTTATCTTTCCTTTTCTGTGTTCCCATAGTTGTACACTCTATTTAGTGGTCCATTTTTGCTCTGATGCCTGATGTAATTAATACTGCATACTTTCGGTACATGATATTTGTCAGCTATATGGCTGGATACCTGTCTCATGGAACATATGAATTCCCAATAATAATCGTGCACCTTTCCTTGAATCATGTTTTTTTAAATCACGGAATCATGTTTTTTTGAATCATGTTATTTATTGTATTGATACCAATTACCTGTTTGAATCATGTAGTCACAGAACCTTCTAAATTTGGGATCATGTTAATTACAAATATTGTATGTATTTATACATATTTATTTCCCTTTTTTTACATCAGCCTGATGAAGGGCATGTGTTTTTCCCGAAACGTTGCCTCAGTTCCAAAAAGGACCTCTATGTCCGGCAAATAAAAAGCATTAATCGTATACTGGAGTGCTGTCTAAATTATTCAAATACTTACTAGTTCCGAGAGGTGGAGCAAGGAACGCACTTAGACGCCCACCCTAAACCTATCAGCCTTAGATAGAGTGCCGTGATCATCACGTGATTTTTATATATGATGTAGTTGTAAGCGGGAAAAAAATTCCAAATGGGGTGAAATTGGAAAAAAAAAGCAATTCCACCAGAGTTTTATGGGTTTCTTATTTACGATGTAAGAACTTACTGAAAAAAGTGGCCTAAACGGGTGAAAATGCTCCAAACCCAGATACTGTGACGTGTCTATAACCGGGGGAGCAATTCCACCGCATGCGGTCCGCAGACAACGGCAATCCCCAGCAAAAAATACGTACAATGGAGGATGGCGGTGAGGACCGCATGCACCACAAGAACATCTTACACAAAATGATACATTGTGCAGATGAAAAAATATACAGTACAGACCAAAAGTTTGGACACACCTTCTCATTCAAAGAGTTTTCTTTATTTTCATGACTATGAAAATTGTAGATTCACACTGAAGGCATCAAAACTATGAATTAACACATGTGGAATTATATACATAACAAAAAGTGTGAAACAACTGAAAATATGTCATATTCTAGGTTCTTCAAAGTAGCCACCTTTTGCTTTGATTACTGCTTTGCACACTCTTGGCATTCTCTCAAGAGGTAGTCACCTGAAATGGTCTTCACTTCACAGGTGTGCCCTGTCAGGTTTAATAAGTGGGATTTCTTGCCTTATAAATGGGGTTGGGACCATCAGTTGCGTTGTGGAGAAGTCAGGTGGATACACAGCTGATAGTCCTACTGAATAGAGTGTTAGAATTTGTATTATGGCAAGAAAAAAGCAGCTAAGTAAAGAAAAACGAGTGGCCATCATTACTTTAAGAAATGAAGGTCAGTCAGTCCGAAAAATTGGGAAAATTTGAAAGTGTCCCCAAGTGCAGTCACAAAAACCATCAAGCGCTACAAAGAAACTGGCTCACATGCGGACCGCGCCAGGAAAGGAAGACCAAGAGTCACCTCTGCTGCGGAGGATAAGTTCATCTGAGTCACCAGACTCCAATGAACTTGCATTGGAATCTATGATGATTTTACTACTTTCTTATGGAGCCCTATTACAGGCAAGGGCTACATAGGAAATACTATGCAGCAACTTCCTGTCATTCACAAAGACAGGGGCTGCTGCACACACGCTCCGGCTCCTCCGATCGCCACACGAAGGAGCCGGAGCACAACAGAAAGTGCACACTTTCGGTTTTCAACACGGTCAGATGCCATGGTCAAGATTGACTACGGCATCTGAGGGGTTAAATGTTCACGATCTGCATTACTGCCAGTTGTGGACATTAGCCGCAGGTGTCTGCTATAAGAAGCAGGCGGCCACTTGTGGCTGTGGCGCCCTCAGCGGGCAGGAGCAGGCGCCATCTTTAAAGACCCGTCGGGAAGGGGTTAATATATATATTTTTTATGTTTGTACAAGTACTAAAAAACAATAAATAAGTATGGGAGTTCTAATTAAGGATAAGCAGCAATTGTCTGCAAAAAAATGCACTAATACATAAAAAAATGCATTAAAAACACAATAAAAACTCAACTGTGTTCCTTGGGATTAAGACAATATCGTATGAATGAAAAAGAAAAATATTGGAATATGTATCAAAAAAACCAAACCAAACATTAGATTATGGGGGATTCAGCCCGCACAACCCCTAGCAGGTGCAGATTGCTATGGCGAAATACAGATACAAACGCAAAAACACAAATGCAATCGCACTCTGCAACCAGCACTCTGCCCTGCCTTTATGCTGGATGTTGAATAAGGCATTGGTGTACATTTTGGCCAAAGCGTAATAAGCCACTCACCACGTCAAGGTCGCCTCCATGAGTGGTCCCTAACACTAGTTCCTACCTTTTATGGGCCACGACAGTCACACAAAGTCCAGGGAGCGCAGGCACAGCATGCACGCCAAGCACAATCTGCTTTTAACCCTGTCCGGTGTCATTACAGCTTTCATCGGATCCAGGGATGCAAGTACCAACATGCATGCTGAGCCCACTATATACTTCTCCTGGAGCCTAATGGCTACTGGTAGGTGCTGTATAAGCAGACTCAGTTTTATACTGACTTTAAAACCAGCCTCCAGGGCATACTAGCTGGTCAGGTGTGCATGTCTGCTTGGAGATCGCCATGCCTCCAATATATACTACAAAGAAAAAATATGGGGGATTCAGCCCGCACAACCCCTAGCAGGTGCAGATTGCTATGGCGAAATACAGATACAAACGCAAAAACACAAAATGCAATCGCACTCTGCCACCAGCACTCTGCCCTGCCTCTATGCTGGATGTTGAATAAGGCATTGGTGTACATTTTGGCCAAAGCGTAATAAGCCACTCACCACGTCAAGGTCGCCTTAATGAGTGGAAGTATATAGTGGGCTCAGCATGCATGTTGGTACTTGCATCTCTGGATCCGATGAAAGCTGTAATGGCACCGGACGGGGTTAAAAGCAGAGTGTGCTTGGCGTGCATGCTGTGCCTGCACTCCCTGGACTTTGTGTGGCTGTCATGGCCCATAACAGGTAGGAACTAGTGTTAGAGACCACTCATTAAGTCGACTTTGACGTGGTGAGTGGCTTATTACGCTTTGGCCAAAATGTACACCAATGCCTTATTCAACATCCAGCATAAAGGCAGGGCAGAGTGCTGATTGCAGTGTGCGATTGCATTTTGTGTTTAAACATTAGATTATGTTTTAATAATGAGGAGAAACTAATTTGCTATGAAAAAGAGTAAAGTAACAAATCCAGTTTGGATCTTCGTGATGACCAATTAGATGACTATAAAAGTGAGTAAGATGTGGTAAAACAGGTAGCCAACTGAAGAAGGAGTAAGTTGATTCTCCAAAACGCGTCTGGTTTGAGCTATATACCTGTATACTTTTAGACCCACTTCAAATGTCCATGAATATATACTAAAACATCGTTCTACTAAAAAACAAGAGAAGTGCTTTACCGAATATTCAGCCCTCCTCCCACAATCTCCTATGAAGCTACAGGACCGAGGTACCTGAAGCCGGCGTATCGGAACATGTGGGGCGCTGAGTTTCGAGTTACAGAACCACGCGGAAAGCTAAGCACCATCCTCGGGGATCACATATAACGCAGCCGGGAATAGAGGTATTGTGATCGGCGCTATCTGCAGGAAATAGGTAAAAGATACCTAGGTACTGACCGCCACGTGTGATGCCATGGTGTAGCGGCTGTTATCGACCGCTATATATTTTCTGGATGGTCTCAGATGAAGAGTGCCTGTGGTAATAATTATTTACTTAATTGCAATTGAAAGGGTGAGTCCACTCGATAAGAGCACCAATCGAAAAGAATTTGAAACCTTTATTTTTGCACAATCCAAAAGAATGGCAAATGATGTGTCAAGTGACAGAGCAATGTCTGATATATTTAGAGAATTGGAAATACTTCTACAAAAACAATTAAGGCAGAGCTGGGTAATAAGGTCATTGAACCAATATGTGCACACAGTAAAATCTCAAAAGGTTTCCTATTATCCAAAAATCCAGCACAGGATTTATGTAGTCCAGAATTTAACAAAGAGTGGTATTCTCTCTTGATGATGCAATAAACTGCTCTAATTAAGTTGATCAACAAAAGAAGGACTCAAATTCTGGAAGAAACAGCAGAAAAAAATAAATCAAATGAAAGATGCAATTTAGAAGTTACCTAAAAATGAGGAATGTAATACTGTATATGGCAGGAAAGACTATGTAAAAGTTTAGACAGAACAGAACAGGAAATTATTAGTAAAAAAAAAAGTGAAGAAATATAGAAACATCCCAAAATTTGAACAACAGAGGAAGGAGGAACTAAAGAAACAAGTGTCATAAACACGAAGACGACAAACAAAAAAGAGAAGTAATAAGTAGTAGCACCCATATGAAATTTTCTGTCCCAATCCCCAATAGATTTGAGACACTATCAGATCACAATTTTTTAGACAGTACCCCACCACCTCACAAATCAAGCATCTGACGAACACCACAACGATCACCAGAACAAACTCAACGCCCACTTTCACCTACTTCACATCAAAACAACCTGAGATACACATACGCCAAACAAGAACGAGATCCCAAAACACAACACTAACACAAGACACAATATTCACAGAACATATGCCAACACTCAACACCCAACCACAGACAGGAGCAGACAGACACAATATCACAAAGAATACACTCAGGAAACAAGAAGAAGAAAATAAGGAGGGGACAGAGAAAAAAGAGTCATCTACAACAAACAGTACACACTACAATTAGTCATAATTCAACAGTGAACTTTAGTTCAGTTGCATTAACAGAAGCACAAATTACATTACTTAATAAGGGATTAAAATTTGCACCTACGGCTAAAATAAACAAATTTGACACTTATATAGGGGTGGAAAAATGTATACGAAAATTATTTTTAAAAAATCGCGCTGACTGAAAGTGCTCAAATATGTCCAATATTCCTGGTAAAAATATATTATTACTTAGTCACAGTTAGAGTTGTTAACTGCTCCAGGCGTGCTCAGGTAAGACGGATTACATACAAGCTGGTTGGTGCTTGCGTCCTCTCGCGGTCATTCCATGGTAGCTTTGCGAGGAAGAAATCTGTGAATTTCGAAACGCGTCGGCAGTAGTGTCGACCTAGGAGGCATTCGTAGCAAGTATAGTGTGACTTGCTGTCTCCCTGATAACATCAAGCGGCTTCTACCCACACGCGCAAGCTACCGGCCGGAGCCACGCGTACGTGAGTGATAGATAGCCTGAAGATATTGCGAAGCTTCCATGGCATGACCGCGAGAGGACGCAAGCACCAACCAGCTTGTATGTTATCTGGCTTACCTGAGCACGCCTGAGGCAGGTAACAACTCTAACTGTGACTAAGTAATAATATATTTTAACCAGGAACATTGGACCTATTTGAGCACTTTTAGTCAGCGCGGGTTTACAGCTCTTTTATCTATATACCTATATAACATTTTGGGGGTCGGCAATTCACCCATACAAACCCAGCAGCGGCATCAATAAGTGTTAATAAAGGGATTGACCACCAGTCCTATCGCACTTGAGACCAATAAAAACATTACATACAAACATACAGTGCTGAAACAGAAATAATATTTTTTTTCCAAGGCAAGAGATAAGTCAAAAAATTGCATCTTTTCGTAAGTGTGTAGAAACAGATATACAGTAAGAAGAATAAGAGACACATGAATAAGAAGAAACAATGTCACGGCACATGAAATCCAAGCCAGAAAATGACTACAAACACAAGAAAGCATAGTAATTCAACCAGCCGACAAAGGTGAGCTATCTTAATTCTTGAGGTGGAAAAATGTAGTCAAGAGTGTAGAAGACAGTTAGCAGATAAAACAACATACAGAAAACTAAAAGGGGACCCAACTAAAGAGACCATGCCCGCAGCATCAAGCATCCATGTGAGGGGGTACGTGCCATAAGAATTGGGGAGTCTGAGTATCGGGGAGCCAGTATCTATTTGGCGGACATCCAAACTGTGAGACAGACTTTTCATCTTATGTCTGTCTGTTTATTTGTGCCACCCGCTCACCTTATCTTTTAAATAGTTGATTATTTTGCCCCTGCCGTATCATATATTGGCAACTGTTTGAACTATACCCTATAGTCTGACCCACTGATAAACCCATTCTTCTGGGGGAAACGCGTTGGGGTCTTGGGGGGGTTCTCCCCCATAACACCTTTTAGGGAGTAAAAAGGGCATAATAGCTAAGGAACGAGGACAGAGAGTCTTCACCATAGGGAGTCGTCTCTGGGCTTAGGGGTATACTAGGGATTAGTGTACCTTCCCTTCCCTCTGAGACCCCCACCCGTTTCTTATGTATTTGTTCATTGTTTGTATCTTTTTTTGACCATTGGTAATTGTCATATGGATTGATTGGGGATGTTATCCAATCAGAGTTTGGGAGCTAGGTTTTAATATAATTGTATTAAAATATCATAGTTTTAAGGGTCTATTTTTTTGTGGATTTGGAAATATTTGATTTAATGAGACTCATTTATCTTCTTTGAATATCAGACTAAGCGTAAACGGACCCAACTAAAGAGTTTAACCAAAAACTTATAGAATATTGTAAAAAGGAATTGCAAAGAAAAATACTTTTAGAACAAAAATTCCAGTTTATACTAAACACACAAAAAGATTATCAGTATTTTATTGTATACCTAAAATACATAAAAATCATAAAGATCCTCCAGGACGACCAATTATTTCCAGTATTGGATCTTTAACATCTAACTTAGCTCAATATATAGTCAAAAATACAAAGGCGTATATAAAAGATACTACACAAATCATACAGATTTTTGAGAACCTGAAATATGAATTCCGTTGGCTGATTGGCACACTAGATGTAAATTCACTTTACACCATAATAGACCATGATCAAGGAATAGTGGCTATTAGAGATGGCCTTGTAGTTCACCTGGCTGTCGTTTCGCGGTGAACTTTTCTCGTTCACGGTTCACTGAACAGGCGAACATATGGAGATGTCTGCCGGCGCCATAATCTTTTGCATTGTGCAGAACTTTGACCCATGACAGATCCATCAGGTGGTACAGGACAGTCAATTGAGACGTTTCAGCACATGGACACACCCCCGACCTTATAAAACAACCCGATCTGTCCGCCATTTTATATTCAGTGTTTTGCCAGTGTAGGGAGAGGTTGCTGTGTGGAGCAGGGACAGACTGTTAGGGACACCAAACGCTGGCTAATAGGGCCACAAAAGTCCTTTTAAGGACTGGTATAGGTGTGCTATCGATAGGTGTGACTTACTGAGGGGTGTAATATACCTATAATATACTTTATAACATAGAAAGTGTATTATAGTGTATTTGTATTGTGCAGCATTTGTGTGGCGGTTCTGCAGCTATACAGAGGGACAAGCGCTATTGGAATAACTCATTGCAACTGGTGCGATATAACTGTTGCCCCCCCCAAAAAAAAAATATTGAGGGGTGTGATATACCTATAATATACCTTCTAACATATAAAGTATATTATAGTGCATTTGTATTGTGCAGTAGTGTTGAGTGCGACTATTCGAAAAGCAAATTTTTATCGTGAATATCTGCACTTCGAGAAATTGCGAATATTTAGAATATAATGCTATATATTCATAATGACGAATATTCATTTTTTTTGTTTTGTTTCTTTTCACACAGTACATATCAGGTGATCATCCCTCGCTTCTTCTAGCTCGTGGGCCAATGAGAAGTTAACTTATAATTCAGATAGGGGGAGATAGTCAGTGTAGGTTAGATTGATCTATAGTGTAGCTGATAGGTTCCAGTGCAGGGTGTTAGGCAGTGTGATAGGTTCTGCTGTCCATACATACATGCTACAGACATAGTGCTGTGATGTCACAAGTTGCACGTATTGCAAAAAATATGCACATCCTTAACCCCTTCCCGACCGCAATCTGTATATATACGTGATAGCTGCACATACCCTGTGCAGCTACCACGTATATATACGTTCTGGCAGCTCTTTAATCCAAGCGATGCAAAGCGCTTGGATTAAAGCTTCTGCCCCTGCCCTATATGCTGTCACGGACAGCATACAGTGCAGTAATGCCGGCAAGGGACCAATCAGAGTGGCCCCTTGCCGGCAATCGCGGCAGTGTTAAAATGCCGGTTTCAGGCTCTGATCTGCGCTCTGCAGATCAGAGCCTGAAAGCCGATAGTGTTCCTCATGCCCCCCGATCTGTGCCGCTCCAAGCCTTTGGTGCCCCTCTGTGCCCCCCCCGATCTGTGCCCTGCCGATCTGTGCCCCTCTCCTGCGCTCATCTCCTTCCTGCCCTGATGGCATGCGATCCATGCTGCCCCATTGTAGTCAGTACCCCCCGACCCCCCCCTTTCCAGCGCTGCCCCCGATTCCCTATTCTGTGTGTGATGGCGGCGGCTCCATCACTGAGCCGCCGCCATCAGCAGAGAGTGTCAGCTCTATGCTGACACTCTCCTGTAACCCCATAGATGCCACGGCATGCATGGGGTTAACAGAGGAAGGGAGCTCCCTCTCTCCACCATCGGGGCTGCAGCGCTGTGATTGCAGCACCCGATGGTTGCCATGGCAACCGGATGCTTTGCAAAAGCGTCCGGTTGCCATGGCAAAGGCGTCCAGTGCTGCCACCTACAGGCAATCTGGAAGTATTATACTTTGCAATGCAAGAGCATTGCAAAGTCTAGTACAACTATCAGCCCCACTGGATCTTCAAGATCCAAGAGGGAACTGATAAAAAAAATGTGAAAATAGTAAAAGTAAAAATAAATAAATAAAAATGTAAATAAAAAAAAAGACATTGCCTTTTCCTATAAAAAAAGAAAACATAAAATAAAATACACATATTAGGTGTCACCGCATCCGTAACGACTGTCTCTATAAATATATCACATGATAGACCCCGTCCGATAAACACCATAAAAATAAAATAAAAAAAACAGTGCCAAAAAAGCTATTTTTGTCACCTTACATCACAAAAAGTGCAACAGCAAGCGATCAAAAAGGCTTATGACCCCCAAAATAGTACCAATCAAACCGTCACCTCGTCTCGCAAAAAGTGATACCCTATTTAAGACAATCTCCCAAAAAATAAAAAAGCTATGGCTCTCAGACTATAGAGACACTAAAACATAATTTTTTTGGTTTCAGTAATGCTATTATTGTGTAAAACTTAAATAAATAAGAAAAAGTATACATATTAGGTATTGCCACGTCCGTAACGATCTTCTCTATAAAACTATCACATGACCTAACTCCTCAGATGAACGTTGTAAAAATAAATAAATGAAAACTGTTCCAAAACAGCCAATGTTTGGGTCACCTTGCCCCATAAAGTGTAATAATGAATGATCAAAAAATCCTAAGTACCCAAAAACCTGCCCCAGCCCCTGCACAAGACGATCGGCAGAAAAATAAAAAACATATGGCGTTCAGAAAACCAATCCAGCACAATCTACCTTCCAAAAACCGTATGGCATTCCTTTCCTTCTGCGCCCTGCCGTGTGCCCGCACAGCAGTTTACGACCACATGTGGGGTGTTTCTGTAAACCGCGGAATCAGGGTAATAAATATTGAGTTTTGTTTGGCTGTTAACTCTCAATGTGTTAAAGAAAAAAAATATATAAAATGGAAAATCTGCCAAAAAAGTGAAATTTTTAAATTTCATCTCCATTTTCCTTTAATTCTTGTGGAACGCCTAAAGGGTTAACAAAGTTTATAAAATTAGTTTTGAGTAACTTGAGGGGTGTAGTTTCTACAATGGGGTCATTTATGGGGGCTTCCACTATGTAAGCCCCACAAAGGGACTTCAGACATGAACTGGTCCTTAAAAAGTGGGTTTTGGAAATTTTCTTAAAAATTGTAAGAATTGCTTCTAAACTTCTAAGCCTTCTAACGTCCTAAAAAATAAAATGACATTTCCAAAATGATGCCAACATAAAGTAGACATATGGGGAATGTTAAGTAATAAATATTTTATTAGGTATGACTTTCTGTTTTAGAAGCAGAGAAATTGAAATTTGGAAAATTGCAAATTTTTTAAAATTTTTGGTAAATTTGGGATTTTTTCATAAATAAAGGTGAAATATATTGACTCAAATATATGACTATCATGAAGTACAATGTGTCACGAGAAAACAATCTCAGAATGGCGTGGATAAGTAAAAGTGTTCCAAAGCTATTACCACATAAAGTGACACATGTCAGATTTGTAAATTTTGACCTGGACACTGGGGCATCAATGACCCTTGGTCATGAAAGGGTTAATTACCGAATTAGCGAATATATTGGAGCACTCTACCTGCATATAAAGCTATTCTAATGCTCTGCCGTGCCAACCATTTTCTCCAGTCTCAGGAAACTTATACCAGCTTGAAAAATGTAGCATAAGTGACCCACTCCGGTATTTTGCGCGCATTACGCAAATAACACATTGCCGATTTTCACAATCAAGAATATAATCTAGAATTCTCAAATTCTCGAATATATGACACATATTCTACAATATATTTGGCAAATTTTGTGAATTCGAATATTGCCCCTGCTGCTCATCACTATTATGCAGCAGTTGTGTACGGTTCTGCTGAGATACCGCAGCTATATAGAGGGACGAACACTATTGGAATAACTAATTGCAACTGGTGTGATTTACCTTTTGGCCCCTAAAAAAAAAGATTAAGGGGGGCAATATACCTGCTTCCACAAAATACTGATTGATACACTAGTGTAGAGGGAAGGGTGAGAGTTGAATATATATATTTATATATATATATTGTATACAGTGGATATAAAAAGTCTACACACCCCTGTTAAAATGTCAGGTTTCTGTGATGTAAAAAAATGAGACAAAGATAAATAATTTTAGAACTTTTTCCACCTTTAATGTGACCAATAAACTGTACCACTCAATTGAAAAACAAACTGAAATCTTTTAGGTAGAGGGAAGAAAAAATTTAAAAATAAAATAATATGGTTTCATAAGTGTGCACACCCCTTAACTAATACGTTGTTGAATCACCTTTTGATTTTATTACAGAACTCTTTTTCGGTTTGAGTCTATCAGCATGGCACATTTTGACTTGGCAAGATTTGCCCACTCTTTTTTGCAAAAACACTCAAAATCTGTCAGATTGCGAGGGCATCTCGTATGCACGGCCCTCTTCAATATCACCCCACAGATTTTTTATCGAATTCAGGTCTGGGCTCTGGCTGGGCCATTAGAAAACTTTAATCTTCTTCTGGTGAAGCCATTCCTTTGTTGATTTGGATGTATGCTTTGGGTCGTTGTCATGCTGAAAGATGAAGTTCCTCTTCATGTTCAGCTTTCTAGCAGAAGCCTGAAGGTTTTGTGCCAATATTGACTGGTATTTGGAACTGTTCATAATTCCCTCTCGCTTAACTAAGGCCCCATTTCCAGCTGAAGAAAAACAGCCCCTTGGCATGATGCTGCCACCACCATGCTTCACTGTGGGGATGGGGTTCTTTTGGTGATGTGCAGTGTTGTTTTTGCGCCAAACATATCTTTTGGAATTATGGCCAAAAAGTTCCACCTTGGTTTCATCAGATCATAACATCTTTTCCCACATGCTTTTGGGAGACTTCAGATGTTCAGTTTTTGCAAATTGTAGCCCGGCTTGGATGTTTTTCTTCGCAAAAAAAAAAAGGCTTTCGTCTTGCCACTCTACCCCATAGCCCAGACATATGAAGAATACGGGAGATTGTTGTCACATGTACCACACAGCCAGTACTTGCCAGATATTCCTGCAGCTCCTTTAATGTTGCTGTAGGCCTCTTGGGAACCTCCCAGACCAGTTTTCTTCTCATCTTTTCATCAATTTTGGAGGGACGTCCAGTTCCTGTTGTGCCATATTTTCTCCATTTGATGATGACTGTCTTCACTGTGTTCCATGGTATATCTAATGCCTTGGAAATTCTTTTGTACCCTTCTCCTGACTGATACCTTTTAACAATGAGATCCCTCTGATGCTTTGGAAGCTCTCTGCGGACCATGGCTTTTGCTGTGGGATATGAATAAGAAAATTTCAGGAAAGACCAACTATGACAGTTGAACTTTATTTCAGGTTAATCAGAGGCACTTTAAATGTAGGTGTATGCCAGGTGATTTTGAATGTGATTGCTTAATTCTGAACACAGCTACATCCCAGTTATAAGAGGGTGTGCACACTTATGCAAAAAAATAAAATAAAATATATTTTTCTTTTATTCTTCCCTTCACCTAAAAGATTTCAGTTTGTTTTTCAATTGAGTGGTACAGTTTATAGGTCACATTAAAGGTGGAAAAAGTTCTGAAATGATTTATCTTTGTCTTATTTTTTTACAGCACAGAAACCTACCATTTTAACAGGGGTATGTAGACTTTTTATATCCACTGTATCTCATCCATAGTAGAATCTATGACGTGAAGCGGTCCATTGACTCTCAGAAGACATCTTTCTTCTCCCACCAGCCCAGGTAGAGATTGGCATGAGTGGGGCCACAGGGACTGCTTATCGCCACTCCCCTGAGCTTGTGGAAGATCTGACAATTAAACAAAAACATGTTGTTCGTTAAGCTGGACTAGATAAGTTCAATCAGGAATTAATTATGTTGTCTTTGATGTTCACTCCTTTGCTAAAGGAATGTTTGTATTGCTAAACAGCCTGTGTGATGAGGTATATAACTATAGAGGACTTCAACATCTAGGCTGGCCAGGTGCCCTCCTCACAATGTATGCCCTCCAATCTGCTGAATACATCCATCGTGTCTCTTGCATATGGTGGTATACTTCTCATGAATGGTCTTAGAATTGTGTCTATGTACATGTTGATATTTATGGTAAGACTGCCAATGCCTGAGACAATTGGCCTACCTTTAAGTGGTGTGCTTCCTTTGTACAGCTTGGGCAGGCTGTAGAATGTCACAAGCATGGGTATTAAGGTAGAAGAAATGACAACTAGACACTTCTTATGACAATAAATACTTGTGCAAATCATATGTGCAGCATTATGACCCTTTTAAGGCATAGGGGGTCATTTACCATCCAAAATTACGCCTATATTAGGCTTATTTCTGCCGCAGATTCCAGCGCAAAGGTTAGTTGTGCCGCAATCTGCAACTTTTCCCTGCTCACACCAGGTCTAAAAAAGGGAGCGTGGCATGGGCATTTTCTATACCTGTTTTAGGCATAGAGAATGGTCTAAATAGAAGCCAGAAAGGAAGCTGTCTTAAATTTAGCCTGGCACTGTATGTGCCAAAGACATGTAGAGACATAATTCCATCAGATCCACCACCAACTGTAGCGGCTATTAAGTCTTAATAAATGGACGCTTGCCCCCCCCCCCCCCCCACCCTCCAAGACACTTTTTTATATCCCATAACACCATGCATGTTTAAACATCATCTGCCCCTACTAAGGAACAATTTTTGGGAGCTTTAGAATATGAAAAAGCAGAACATATCAACTGGTGGGTTTTTAAACACACTGTATGTTAACGTTATAAAACGTGCGTTTCCCCATTGCTATGGATTTTCATCATTTACTATTGTTGTCATTGCATTTTAGAGCTTGGGGAAGGGGGATGAGAAGGGGGGAAAAAAATCTTTAAAAAATAAATAAAATAAAAAGAAATAATATTTTCCAAAGCATTCAGGTCCGAACCAAACTTTTAAAAAAATGTGTTGAATTTGAACCAGAAACTCATAATACACACCTCAGCTGCTGCAAAACCTCATAATGCACACCTCAGCTGCTGCAGAACCTCATAATGCACACCTTAGCTGCTGTAGAACCTCCTAATACATGCCTCAGCTATTGCAGAACCTCAGTATACACTCCAGCTTCTGCAGAACCTCACGATACACACCTCAGCTGCTGCCGGACATTGTAATACACACCTCAACTGCTGTAGAACATAATGCAGTGTCCTGAAATATACTGCAAAGCACTGAATATGTTATCACTGTGTTTCATGTATTATGAGCACATACTACAAATCCCAGAATGTTGTATAGGGAGTGGAAAGTCCCATGAGGCTATACAGGGCTAGTTTCACCATTCCTCTCTAGGAGGAAGTTTCTGAAGTCTATAGCTGCCTGCTGAGGAGTGAACACCTCAGACCAGCAAGGAGCAGATCCTGCTGAGAGATTCAGTCCCCTACAAACTGCAAGCAGTTTATATTCCAGCCCTCAGAAGAGAGAACATCTGCAGAAGGTTTAGCCGACACAAAGGGATTGTGGACTACTTTTGGCAAAGAAGCTTACTTGCACCAACCTGGCTATAACCTCCTCTGCATGGGGTGGGGACACTATCAGCAACAAGCTGGCCACCATAACCAAAGGACAGGAAGGCCCCCTGTTCAGACTTTGTATTCCTTTGAGGATACTTTGGATGTCATATACTTATACACTCACCTAAAGAATTATTAGGAACACCATACTAATACGGGGTTGGACCCCCTTTTGCCTTCAGAACTGCCTTAATTCTTCGTAGCATTGACTCAACAAGGTGCTGATAGCATTCTTTAGAAATGCTGGCCCATATTGACAGGCTAGCATCTTGCAGTTGATAGAGATTTGAGGGATGCACATCCAGGGCACGAAGCTCCCGTTCCACCACATTCCAAAGATGCTCTATTGGGTTGAGATCTGGTGATTGTGGGGGCCATTTTAGTACAGTGAACTCATTGTCATGTTCAAGAAACCAATTTGAAATGATTTGAGCTTTGTGACATGGTGCATTATCCTGCTAGAAGTAGCCACCAGATGATGGATACATGTTCTCATTCTGTTTATGCCAAATTCAGACTCTACCATTTGAATGTATCAACAGAAATCGAGACTCATCAGACCAGGCAACATTTTTCCAGTCTTTAACAGTCCAATTTTGGTGAGCTTGTGCAAATTGTAGCCTCTTTTTCCTATTTGTAGTGGAGATGAGTGGTACCCGGTGGGGTCTTCTGCTGTTGTAGCCCATCCGCCTCAAGGTTGTGCGTGTTGTGGCTTCACAAATGCTTTGCTGCATACCTCGGTTGTAACTAGTGTTTTTTTCAGTCAACGTTGCTCTTCTATTAGCTTGAATCAGTCGGCCCATTCTCCTCTGACCTCTAGCATCAACAAGGCATTTTCGCCCACAGGACTGCCGCATACTGGATGTTTTTCCCTTTTCCCACCATTCTTTGTAAACCCTAGAAATGGTTGTGCGTGAAAATCCCAGTAACTGAGCAGATTGTGAAATACTCAGACCGGCCCGTCTGGCACCAACAACCATGCCACGCTCAAAATTGCTTAAATCACCTTTCTTTCCCATTCTAACATTCAGTTTGGAGTTCAGGAGATTGTCTTGACCAGGACCACAACCCTACATGCATTGAAGCAACTGCCATGTGATTGGTTGACTAGATAATCGCATTAATGAGAAATAGAACAGGTGTTCCTAATAATTCTTTAGGTGAGTGTATATCTGATGGTAGAGAAAATGCATCCCTTTTGGTCCAGATTAGCAGTATCATGATTTTCGCTGTTGTATTCCCATGATAGAGCAGAAAGGCGAATATATAGAGCACAGATGTACACATAGCCTAATACACACCTCATATGCGGCAGAACAGGATTAGACTCGGAAGGTATTAAAGGGGTTGTCCAAGTTATTTGTATTTATAACCTATCCTTAGGATAGGTCATCAATATAAGATGCCTGTGCAGCGTATTCTTCATTGTGTACCTGCTTGCGGACGCAACAGCAGCGGTGAGCAGGTATAAGTATACCTAAGCCATCCCATTCACTTCAATGGGACGGCTCGTTACTGTACATTTGATATTGTATAGGACGATGGGTCATCAATAAAAATAACTTGAACAACCCCTTAAAAGGCTATGGGTATTTTGGGGTCTTTTTTATTATTGCATTCTACTAATTTTGGAAAAAAGTCATCTTTTTTCAATGTGTCTTTATTAAAAATTCAAGAGTTTTTGTTCTGCAGCTTTCAGTGCATTTGTAGACCAGCAGGCTCTTTGTTTCACATTGAATCTGTCAGAGAACTGATCTGTTGTGCTTATGTCTGAACTCCTGGCAGCTCATAAACACTCATTATATCTAAATTCTCATGAAACTTTTGAGAAATTTGCTACAATGAGTGTTTACAGATAAGGGCTATGGATCGAGCCAACAGAGCGGCTCCCTGAAGGATTTAGCGTGAAGAAGACAGTCTGTTAATGCACTGAAACTAAAAAAGAAAAACTGTTAAAAAAAATTAAATAAATGACCTACTGAAAAAAATAATTTTTAATATAAAATGAATAAAATTAAATTACTTAAAAAATTGCCCCCCTAAGGAGCCCTAGCCTTTTAGTCAGCAGAAAGTTGGTAACTTTTGTGCACTATGCTCCTTAGTTCTCTGAGACCCCGCTCAGTAACTTTTCTTGGTCTCCACTTCATGGCAGAGTTGCTGTGATTTCTTCCACTTTACAATTATACCACTCACAGGTAATGTTGAAATATTTAGGAGGGAAGACATTTCAGGGAGGGACTTGAGGCAGCAGTGACATCCTATTAAAGGACCACGCTAGAGTTCAGCAAACACTCTAAAGCCATTATTTTATTATTTCACAGACCGCATCTGGATGTTATACGCTTGTGGTAATGGCAGGCTGCATGGCTAGAGGCTGGCTGTTATACACCTGTGGTAATGGTAGACTGTATGGTTAGAGGCTGGCTGTTATACATCTGTGCTAATGGCAGGCTGCATGGCTAGAGGCTGGCTGTTATACACCTGTGGTAATGGTAGACTGTATGGTTAGAGGCTGGCTGTTATACATCTGTGCTAATGGTAGACTGCATGGCTAGAGGCTGGATGTTATACACCTGTGGTAATGGTAGACTGTATTGTTAGAGGCTGGCTGTTATACACCTGTGGTAATGGTAGACTGCATGGCTAGGGACTAGTCAACTCCTAGAGAAGCCCTAATCAAAGTCCTAACTGACTGCAAATATGAACTGACCCCAGAAGTAGGAGAGCTCATACACAGGAAACTAAAGTCCTAATTCGCCCTTTAGGACCCTGGCATTAATGTCAGGACAAGAGACAACCAGTTCCTCCAAACCGTAGGATGAACAGGAGTCTCCCTCAGGCCTAAACACAAAGGAAAGGTAAAAAGCGCAACACAAGATAAACCAAACAATAAACAAAAGGGAAAGAATACACTTAACTTAAAATGGCACAGGAAGCACAGGAACTCCACCAAGATCCAAACACCTGCAATCCAAAACAAGACTGAAGCTATAAACCGCACAGCATGGTGGGAGAAGCCACAATAAATAGGGAAGGATAAATGACCACATAATCAACACCTGAGGCAAGGGGTGTGGCCATTACCAGAAACAACACAGACAATAATTGATCAACAAGGAACCTGTCAGATCAAACCACGTGTTGAAAGTCTCACTGATCTCCTGGCACCTGTCACAGGAACGTCTGTGACAGGCATGACTAGACTAAGGTGTTATATACCTGTGGTAATGGCAGGCTGCATGGCTAGAGGCTGGATGTTATACACTGTGGTAATGGTAGACTGCATGGCTAGAGCCTGGATGTTATACACCTGTGGTAATGGCAGACTATATGGCTAGAGGCTGGATGTTATACACCTGTGGTAATGGCAGACTGCATGACTAGAGGCTGGATGTTATACACCTGTGTTAATGGTAGATTACATGGCCGAGGGCTGAATGTTATACACTGTGGTAAAGGCAGATTAAATGGCCGGGGGCTTAATGTTATACATTTGGGGTAATGGAACTGAATGAAGCACTGAATATAGTCACTGAGTAAGATGTGTGGCCCCATTCTTTTCTCCGTACGGTATAC
Source organism: Bufo gargarizans (assembly GCF_014858855.1). Lineage (NCBI taxonomy): Eukaryota > Metazoa > Chordata > Amphibia > Anura > Bufonidae > Bufo > Bufo gargarizans. Next base: position 723,328,737 of record NC_058081.1, on the reverse strand, counting down.
TGAACTCATTGTGCATCGCACTTCAGTCCAGCAGATCCTGTAACCACAGTTGCCGAACGGTGAAGTCTCATTCTAACAATGTGGCTCCTACCGTAGGTCAGACTCTCATTTTGCCGCCTATAAAGAAGGGTTCACTTACTTATGAGAGTAAATTACTGCACAGCACGGATAGGACTTGTGTAATGTGTTTGCACGGCGGCAGGTTCCCTCTAAGTGAAAAGAGGATTTCCTATTGACAGTGTTTTTTGAGGAATCTGATGTAAAAGCTGACGTTGCGGTTCAGTTTCTATATAATGGGGAGTGAGGTAAAACCAAGTAAAAGGGAAGACAAGAAGCGACACGTATTAAGGCAGATTGCCTGGATTTGTGGGAGGGGCTTGGGTCCGCCTCCAGCCTATTTAGGGCACTCCCCTTACCTGGCTCCTGCATCATTGAGGTCTGAGCTTTTGAGAGAGGAGGTCGCTTATGGAGTGTCTGGAGAGTTGCCTGCGAGTCGCTGAATTTCTGGGAGTTTTTCGTTGCCATCAGTTCTGGATTTGGAGCATTTCGGTTCTATTTTTCCGGCTTTACTCAGGTTCACTGGGGGTCACGTTTTGCCCGTTAAATTGCGAGTCATCCATACGGTGCAGCCGGGGCCTCACGGTTGCCCCCTGTACCGGTTCAATTCATTTCACCAAACACTGCACCATGTCACTGTGTTCTCATACAAGTCACCAGTATTTCATTTCTGTCACGCCTTGTTCATGCACAATTTGTCTACACCGTACCACTATTCCGGTCAGCACCCCTGCGGCTGCAGGCAGTCGTTTCCTGGGCAATCCCCCATTTCTGTTAATTTCATTTCACCAAACGCTGCACTAATGTCACAGCTTTCTCGCCCAGGTCACCAGCATTTCATTTCTGTCATGTCTTGTTCATGTATAAATTTACCTACACCGTATCACCACTCCGGACAACACCCCTGCGGCTGCAGGCAGTGGTTTCTGAGTCACCCATACGGTACAGCCGGGGCCTCACGGTTGCCCCTGTATCGGTTCATTTCATTTCATCATACGCTGCACCAATGTCACGGTTTTCTCATACAAGTCACCAGTATTCATTTCTGTCACGCCTTGTTCATGCGCAATTTGTCCACACCGTACTACCATTCCGGTCAACACCTCTGCAGCATGCGGCAATGGTTTCTGGCCTAATCCCCCATTTCTGTTTTATTTCATTTCATAGACGCTGCGCAATGTCACGGCTTTCTCACAGTCACCAGCATCTCATTTTGTCATGTCTCGTTCAAGCAATCTTCCCACAGGCAACACTGCGGTCAGCACCCCTGTGGTTTCCAGGCTCGTTCCCCATTTCCTTTTCAGTCTATATCACCCCACAATCATCCACATTCATGCCCCCCCCCCCTCCTCATGTTCATGTGCACGGCTGCAGGAGCACAAATGCGTATGAGTTATTTCATACGGTACAGCAGGGCCTCACGGTTGCCCCTGTACCGGTTCATCTCATTTCATCAATGCGCACCAATGTCACGGTTTTCACACAGTCACCAGCTTTCATTTCTGTCGCACCTGTTCATGCGCATTTGTTCACAAACCGCACCACCATTCCGGGCAACAGCTCTGGCAGCATGCGGCCAATGGTTCCTGGATTAAATCCCCCAGTTCTGTTGTTCTTTTCACACACGCTGCACCCATGTCACGGCTTCTCGCAGCAATCACCGGCAGCTCATTGCTCTCATGCCTATTCTGGCGTCTCCCCACAGGACTGACACTCCGGTCAGCACCCTGCTGGTTCCAGCCCCATTCCCCATTTCTGGCTTATTTCATTTCACCCCTCAACATCCAACATCCAACATTCATGCCCTCCCCCCCCCTCCTCCTCGTATTCATGTGCACAGCACAGGGGCCAGCTGCGGGCACCCGGCACACCCCCTATTCATTTCAACCTCCACTGGGCTTACCGCTGCACAGACATCCCCTCCCCACCGCCTCCTGCCTGTTCTGCCGCTCCTCCTGCCGCGCGGCCGATGGCGCCCGGCCGCGTCCTGGTGCCGGGTCTGCGCATGCGCGGCCGGGGTTCTGCGCATGCGCGGCGTTTCCGTCGGCGCATGCGCGGTGTCCCGGCGGCCGTGGTGGGACTCCGGACGGATGGGAACAGAAATAAATGGCATTTCATTCTTATATGCTAAGATGTTACTCTTCACAAACAATCACATAAACTTCCAAGCATGATCCACATGATTCACACAACTTCGCCAGCAACGTTCATGCCCCCCCCCCCGTATTCACGTGCACAGCTACAGGGGCCAGCGGCGGTGCAACCGGCACACCCCCTATTCATTGCAACCTCCTCTGGGCTGACCGCTGCACAGACATCCCCTCCCAAACCGCCTCCTGCCTGTTTGCCGCTCCTCCTGTAGCGCGGCCGATGGCGCGCGGCCGCGTCCTGGTGCCTGGTCTGCGCATGCGCGGCCGGGGTTCTGCGCATGCGCGGCGATTCCGTCGGCGCGTGCGCGGTGTCCCGGCGGCCGTGCGCGCCGCATCTGATACGGGGGGGCGCCGTCGGACGGTCCGCGCCGGGCTGGTCGGCTGAGCTCAGGGGGCTCCGGTCACACAGGGGGCCCCTCCTGCCCAGGTTGCAGGGGGGCCTTCCAGCACGCCCCTCCAAAGTCAAACATCACCACAGCAGCCCCACACAATAAAAAAAAAAAAAAAAAAGCTAATTACGCTAATTAAAGGACACAGACCAATACGTTCCATTGGATTGCAAAACGCACATTCCCACTTGTGCATGGCCATGCGCCACGCGCTGGTCTCTTCTCACACCAGGCGCAAGCTATCATTTCATGAACAACCGTCATGATCCTCCGGGTCATGCATATGTACCATGTACATTGTCACATTTCATCACACTATCTTATGTCTACCCTCCCCCTTTTTTTTCAGGCGGTCAACCTATATTGTATTTTGCACTACCATGTATCCGGAGAATTTTTTCTTACCACCAGGTATGTTCACCTGCTCATTAACAAAAGTCTTCCTTACATTTCGAATAATCCCGTTAGGGTCAGCGTGCTGGCTTTAGGGGCACCATCATCCCACTAGGTTACCCCCTTCTTGGCTTCGCCAGCAGTTAGTGGTCCCGCGAGGCCGACACCCCGCCTCAAACGTACAGAGGCACCCGCCCAACGCGCCACCTCGTTAGTAAGCCGCCTCGCGTGTTGCATAGAGAGGGCCTCACCTGTCACTCCCTTCCCCTAGTCCTGTCTTACAGTCACCGAGAGGCCAACGCTCCTGCCACTACCACAAGTGGCCTCATTAACCCCTCGCGCCAAATCATAGGTAGAGCCTCTCAAGCCGCTTGGCAAATTAGCAGGGCCTCATCTGTCACCATGCAAGTATAATTTTTCGCCATCCGGCCTAGCTAGCTTGCCAGCACGATCCTGTGTTTCCCCAAGCTAATCAACTGTTTTGTTTTACCATGTCTCTGGAAGGGATAGAGAACTTCTCCCTACCTGGCACCCCTGCTACCCAGGGAGACGGTCTAGCCAGTCCAGCACCCATCAGATCCTGGACAATCCCGCGCATAACGACGGAGTTAAGGTGACGGCATGTTCCCTTCCCCGCCACGCCAATCGATAACAGGGAGGCAGGGGAAGGACCTAGCCAGTCCAGCACAGGGGATATACATACCATGCTGTCCTCCCTAAATGTCATCCATGTCTAAAGTCAACGCCAGGTTGGAAAGGCTGGAATCAGTCACCGCGACCCTCTCCTTGGCAGGGCCACCACCGGCAGCGTCACCGGCGCCGGCCGGATTGCCAGTGATCACGTCGACCGTTAGCCTGGAGGACCAAGAAGTCAGCCCGGCGCACATAATACCGGAGGAGGAACCTGGGGTACCCATCGCCACCAAGAAGACAGAAGGGCCAGACACGGTCATCACTTTTCCTGGGTACCCAGTTGGATTCAGCCTCAATGCAAGCCAGTTTGCCATCTGGGAAGATCCAGGACATTCTCGCCCACATAGACAACTACCTTCAACTCAGCACCGGCAACCGCAAAGAACTGCAGTCCCTGTTGGGCTCCCTGATCTTTGCCATACGCATCCACCTCGGGGTCGCTCATTTATATCACGGCTCCTGCACCTCTCCCCTTTCTCCTACACGACTCGCACGGGGTGTCCCTGGATGCCCACGCTGCAGGCAGCTCTGGGCATGTGGGGGAGATTTCTGTCCACCTGGAGTGGCGGGGGCTTGTTTCTCCCTCAGCCGTCGGACTCTTCCCCCTCTATCTGGTCAGATGCGGCATCTACCACAGGCTTCGCGGCCATTTTTGGGAACGATTGGCTGTGGGGCAGCTGGCCTCCTGCGATCCGGGGTTTGGAGGGATTCTCCGCTGCCTCAGCGCTTTTCAAGTTCTACCTCGGCTGCCGTAGCGTGGGGTCATTCAGGGGCAAACATGTCGGTCCGGTGCTATTCAGACAACCATACGACCTGCCAGTTCATCAACAGGATCGTTCCAAATCTCTCACAATCGTGAGGTTTCTGAGGAGACTTCCTTGGTTGGCCGCTTTCAATAATTTCTTCTCACATTGTTTCCATGTCCCGGGGGTGGGCAATACGGCAGCTGACAGTCTGTCTCGCGTCAAATTTCAGGCATTTCATCAAGCTCTCCCATCAGCGTCACCCACGGCCTCCATCACTCCATCATTTCAAACAGCTCATTCTGGATTAGAAGGCATCATGCGGCATAGCCAGTCTTTGTCCCGCTTAGCACTATCAGACGATACACATAGAACACACGACAGAGCGTTCACACTATTCAACAGGTCCTGTTGGAACACAACATCACGCACCCTTTTGTCATGACGTCTCTTCCGGGGTTGGCTTCTTTTTGCCACCTCAAAATCATGTCATACAACACCATCAAACTATATCTCACTGGCATTTCAACATCATATGCTAATCACACACCCCAATAACATCAGCTTCATGTCCTCGCACCAGATCAAATCCATACTCAGAGGTATTCAGGAAACGGAACCCGCACGTCCAGCCCAGAGGCTACCCATAATCAATCATATCTTCAAAGCATTATCCGACTTACTGGACGCCACGCCTCTTGAAACAGATACCAACTCCATCATCAAAACGGCAATTTACTTGGCCATCTACGGATTCCTGAGTTTCTGGAAATTCCCTACAGCCTCCACGACCCGAACCTCACCTTGTCTTCTTGTCTCCCACTTGTCAAAACACATGGTTCACTACATCCTGTCCTTACCTCACTCCAAGAATAGTCAGCACTTACCCGTCAACATTTCATTACCCCACGCACAACAGATGGTGTCCAGTCAGGGTCCTGGATGCTCACAATCAGCGTCACAAGTTCTACCCTCTCAACCGCTACTTCAACTACATGGTTCGGTACTCACCACCACCACCTTCATGACCCATGCCGGGTCATCCCTCACACAACTAGGCCTCAACGCAGCCAACTACTCAGGGCACTCCTTTCGCATTGGAGCCACGTCCACGGCCTCCAGTGCCAACATCCTCACTCATGTCATCAGGGGATTGGGGCGCTGGGAGTCATCCGCTTACACGCAATACATTCCCAATCCAACACAAGAGTCAAGAGTGGCTTTCCAAAACATGTCGGGTTAAGCCATTGATACATCAATTGGTTACAATAAACTGGTTATTTCCATTTTTGCCCTCTTCTTTCTCAGGCCTACCTCATCCTCGGTTTCGGCACACCACAACCGACTGCACTCATTCCCTGCTTTCCCAGGGCTCTTCACTGTACTACCGTAAGCCCCTTACACAAGTATTAAGGCAGATTGCCTGGATTTGTGGGAGGGGCTGAGGTCCGCCTCCAGCCTATTTAGGGCACTCCCCTTACCTGGCTCCTGCATCATTGAGGTCTTAGCTTTTGACCCTCCCACCACTCCACTCATTTACAACTCATTTCTTCCATATCTTTTCCTTGGGTAGGCCCTCTTCTTTCTCAGGCCTACCTCATCCTCGGTTTCGGCACACCACAACCGACTGCACTCATTCCCTGCTTTCCTAGGGCTCTTCACTGTACTACCGTAAGCCCCTTACACAACTAAAGATCATCAGGTAAGTGACCGATCAGCCAGGGAATGAAGAGGGTCCGGGGGGTCAGTAGGAGGACCCCGAGCTCCTATCTGCTGCACGTTACTATATAATGTACAGGTATTACAGCTGCTGACTGTCTTCTGAAGGTTCGGTCACACAGTCAGGTTTCCTGGTGTTGTTTTTGAAGAAAAAATCAAGAGTGGATGATAAAAAGAGAGAAGCATAAAGCACAGATAACATGTCTCCTCTATTTTGGATTCACTCCTGGTTTTGGCTTCCAGGCGCCTGAATGCTCGGCCGGACCCAAAGGGTTTTCTGGTTTTAGATAATTAACGCCTAATGACTGTGTAGCAAAAACTTCTACAGCTTTCCAAGTGTTTCTATTTCATATAAAATTTTCAAGATCTCTGTTTGCTGCCAGTGAATGAGAACATTCAGAGGCAGTAGACTTGCTCTCAGCTGAGACGTAGAGACAGTTGTTCCCTGTCTAGCAGGCTGAGCTATTCTCACGGAAATGTCTGCTGGGAGCTCCTTGTGCCGATGGTATCACTCCGTCCATGAGTGTTAGGCCTCTTGCACACGAACGTGTGCTACTCGTTGCCGTATTGGGGACCGTATATGCGGATTCGCAATAAACGGGCACCGTTCCGAGAGCATTCCGCATTACGAATGCTGACCCATTGACTTGAATGGGTCCGCAAATCCGGAGATGCGGAATGGTGCGGCCCAGAAGCAAGGAACGAAACCCCTTGGAAGCACTGCTTCTCATGATAGAACTTGTCCTATATTTTTGCGAAACGATGGATCGCGGACCCCATTCAAGTGAATGGGTTTGTGATCCGCATGCGGCTGGCCCAGGATCTGTGCCCGTGCATTGCAGACCACAATTTGCAGCCCGCGCACGGGCACGGAGCCCTTACGTTCGTCTGCAAGAGGCTTTAGTGTTGTCTTCCTATCACATGGCAAAAAAACAGGAATGTTTAACAGAAGTGTGAACAGAGACTGAGCCAAACACATCATCAGGATCTGCACAAATCTCACGCTTGAGCCTCCGGCAGGGGATCGGTCTGGAGTCCAGGATTTGTAGCTGGCTTTTTTTTATTATCTATCTATTATCTATCTATCTATCTATCTATCTATCTATCTATTATCTATCTATCTATTATCTATCTATCTATTATCTATCTATCCATCTATCTATTATCTATCTATTATCTATCTATTATCTATCTATCTATCTATCTATTATCTATCTCATATCTATCTATCTATCTATCTATCTATTATCTATGTATCTATCTATCTATCTATCTATCTATCTATTATCTATCTATATATTATCTATCTATCTATCTATCTATCTATCTATCTATCTATCTTCTATTATCTATCTATCTATCTATCTATCTATCAAATCAAATCAGCTTTATTGGCAGGACTAAATACATTTTAGCATTGCCAAAGCAAGTGGGAAATAATTGGGTAAGGTTGGGGTGGGGACAGGTCCAGGGTGGGGGTATAAGAGTCCATGGTATATCAGGCTCCTCTCAGTCCATGGCAGGCAGTAATATATTGTGCTGCTGTGGCCGCTGTGTTCTCCTCTTCCCCCAGCAGTTGTCACAACCAGACAGCTGAGAAGCTCTGACAGAGGCCTTTTAGAACCTCCTCTTTGAGTTTCTGTGTTGTGGTATTCAGCTCCTCCTCTCGTTAGCCTCTCTCAGCTGTTATGTGTTGGACTAATTGCTTCCCTTTAAATTCTTCCCCAGAAGGCTTTTCTGGGCGGCTTATATTTCTTCCTGGAGTATGTGTGCATGCCCATCTGGTTCTCCTCTCCTCTCCAAAGTTAAGTGTTATACTGTTATCTGTTATTTTCGGTTTGCTGGATCCCAGGTGACCCTGACTCCCTCCGTGTCTGGTGTAGGGAGCCGGTGGTCGTGTCCCCTCACTATTGTAGGGTGCTCAGGGCTTTATAGTCAAGGTTCGTGGATATGCATACCTCCACCATTCGGATCTATGCATAGGCTGAGCAGCCAGGGAAAGTGCCAGGTCTTCTACAGGGGTCTCCCTTTTGTTCCTTAGCTTCTGGATCCAGCGAGTCATTTATGCATGTTGTTTTGCCTTGTTTCCTGTACACCGTCCGTGACATTATAAGCCGCCATAACCGTCTTAAGCATGGATCCGGTTTCACTTTTGGCTGAACGCTTCCAGGGTCTTTCATTGGAGGTAGCTGACCTCCGCAGGACTTTTTCTCAGCTTCAAGTGACCGGTTCAGCTGGCGTTCATGGAGTTTGCTCTGAGCCTAAGATCTCGCTCCCGGATACGTTCTCCGGGGGTAGTGAGAATTTTGTGCGTTTTAGAGAGGCTTGCAAACTCCATTTTCGCCTTCTTCCCCATTCTTCTGGTGATGAGGAACGGAGGGTGGGGATCATTATATCGCTGCTCAGGGGTAACGCTCAGTCCTGGGCCTTTTCGCTGCCGGAGGGGGCACGGCCCCTCCGTTCAGTGGATGAATTCTTTTTAGCCCTGGGTCAGATATATGATGATCCGGATCGTATTGCTCTGGCGGAGTCTAGACTACGTCTATTATGCCAGGGTAAACAATCCGCAGAAATATACTGCTCAGAATTTCGGAGATGGGCAGCTGATACTGGTTGGAATGATGCTGCACTCCGAAGTCAATTTTGCCATGGTCTTTCAGAGGGATTGAAAGATGCATTTGCCTTTCATGAAAGGCCTATTTCTTTGGACTCTGCTATGTCTCAGGCCGTTCGTATAGACAGAGAGAGGAGAGATCTCTCCTTACTGTCATACTCGGTCCCAGGACTGTGCAGCGGTCCCATTCTCTGTGCAGGGGTCTCAGTCGCTGTCAGCCCCTTCTGAGCAGGAGCCCATGCAGCTGGGGTTGATTGCTTCTGACAATAGAAGATTCAGCCCGCATGGGAGGGTTTGTTTTTGTTGTGGAGGTATTAATCATTTGGCAAATATTTGTCCCTCTAGGAGATTCAGGCAGTTCTCTGGGTATAATAAAGAAACAAAGAGGAAAAAATCTTTGAAAAATGTTCCGTCTGTTACTATTGGCAGGGTTGAGGCGGAGATTGAAGGTTTTCCGTTTGCTTGTAGTTCCCGTTTTGTCCTGCCGGCTAGGGTGGCGCTAGAGAGCAAGAACATTTTTTGTGAGATTTTTGTGGATAGTGGAGCAGCGGTCAATCTCATTGATAATCACTTTGCGATAACTCATGGTTTCCAGGTGTGCGCTTTGAGAAAGGATATCCCTGTTTTTGCTATCGATTCTGCTCCACTTTCTCAGAAATCATTAAAGGGCATAGTTCACAATATCCGTTTAATTGTGAGTGATGCTCATATTGAGGATGTGTCATGTTTCGTCCTTAGCGGTTTGCCCACCCCTCTGGTGTTGGGGCTGCCCTGGCTCACTAAGCATAACCCCACCATTGATTGGCAAGCGAAGCAAATAAATGGTTGGAGTGACTTTTGCAGAGAGAATTGCCTCATGACATCTGTTTCTGAGGTTGCTACTAAGACTATACCATCTTTTCTCTCTGAATTTTCGGATGTCTTCTCTGAGAGTGGAGTTCAGGATTTGCCCCCGCACAGGGAGTACGATTGCCCTATTAATCTCATCCCAGACGCCAAGCTGCCTAAATCTCGTTTATACAATCTTTCCCAACCTGAGAGGATCGCTATGCGTACTTATATCTCTGAGAGTCTGAGAAAGGGACACATACGACCCTCGAAGTCACCTGTTGCCGCTGGTTTTTTCTTTGCTAAGAAAAAAGATGGTTCTTTAAGACCTTGTCTGGATTTCAGGGAGCTGAACAATATCACAATTCGTGACCCTTATCCGCTTCCTCTGATCCCGGACCTATTTAACCAGGTTGTTGGGGCTAAAGTCTTTTCCAAATTAGATTTAAGAGGGGCATACAACCTGGTCAGGGTCAGAGAAGGGGACGAATGGAAGACGGCCTTCAATACCCCTGAGGGCCATTTTGAAAACTTGGTTATGCCTTTTGGTTTGATGAATGCCCCAGCCGTTTTTCACCTTTTTCGTGAACAGCATTTTTTATCATTTGATGGGAAAATTTGTATTGGTGTATTTGGATGACATTTTGATTTTTTCTCCCGATTTCAAAACTCATGAGTAGGGATGAGCGAACTCGAACTGTATAGTTCGGGTTCGTACCGAATTTTGGGGTGTCCGTGACACGGACCCGAACCCGGACATTTTCGTAAAAGTCCGGGTTCGGGTTCGGTGTTCGTCGCTTTCTTCGCGCTTTTGTGACGCTTTCTTGGCGCTTTTTGAAAGGCTGCAAAGCAGCCAATCAACAAGCGTCATACTACTTGCCCCAAGAGGCCAGTCACAGCCATGCCTACTATTGGCATGGCTGTGATTGGCCAGAGCACCATGTGACCCAGCCTCTATTTAAGCTGGAGTCACATAGCGCCGCCCGTCACTCTGCTCTGATTAGCGTAGGGAGAGGTTGCGGCTGCGACAGTAGGGCGAGATTAGGCAGATTAACTCCTCCAAAGGACTTCACTTGATTAATCGATCGATCTGCAGCTGTGCATCATTGAGCTGCTGATACTCAATTGCTCACTCACTGTTTTTAGGCTGCCCAGACCGTTTGTCAGTCACTTTTTATGGTGTGATCGGCGGCCATTTTGTGTCTTGTGCGGTGCTGCGACCAAGTGCATCCAAGCTGCGACCAAGTGCATTTAACCCTCAATGGTGTGGTTGTTTTTTGGCTGAAGCCTACATCAGGGTGAAGCTGTCACACCAAGTGCATTTAACCAGCAATAGTCTGTTCATTTTTTGGCCATATACTAAATCAGGGGCAAGCTGCGCCTGTCACCAAGTGCATTTAACCCTCAATGGTGTGGTTGTTTTTTGGCTAAAGCCTACATCAGGGTGAAGCTGTCACACCAAGTGCATTTAACCAGCAATAGTCTGTTCATTTTTTGGCCATATCCCAGTCTAATTCTGTCACTAAATCCATACCGGTCACCCAGCGCCTAAATACTAGGCCTCAAATTTATATCCCGCTAAATCTGTCCTAGTGCTGTAGCTGGGCGAGTTATTTAGTGTCCGTTCAAGCACATTTCTTGTTCTGGGTTGAAATACAATTCCCAATTTAGCAATTTCATAATTTAGTGGTTTCTGCTATATCAGAGCTATTTGAAATCTATCCCTAAAAGGGTATATAATATTCAAGGTGCACATTGGGTCATTCAGAATAACTTCACACACACCCGCTACTGTGTATTTCCAAGTCTAATTCTGTCACTAAACCCATACCTGTCACCCAGCGCCTAAATACTAGGCCTCAAATTTATATCCCGCTAAATCTGTCCTAGTGCTGTAGCTGGGCGAGTTATTTAGTGTCCGTTCAAGCACATTTCTTGTTCTGGGTTGAAATACAATTCCCAATTTAGCAATTTCATAATTTAGTGGTTTCTGCTATATCAGAGCTATTTGAAATCTATCCCTAAAAGGGTATATAATATTCAAGGTGCACATTGGGTCATTCAGAATAACTTCACACACACCCGCTACTGTGTATTTCCAAGTCTAATTCTGTCACTAAACCCATACCTGTCACCCAGCGCCTAAATACTAGGCCTCAAATTTATATCCCGCTAAATCTGTCCTTAGTGCTGTAGCTGGGCGAGTTATTTAGTGTCCGTTCAAGCACATTTCTTGTTCTGGGTTGAAATACAATTCCCAATTTAGCAATTTCATAATTTAGTGGTTTCTGCTATATCAGAGCTATTTGAAATCTATCCCTAAAAGGGTATATAATATTCAAGGTGCACATTGGGTCATTCAGAATAACTTCACACACACCCGCTACTGTGTATTTCCAAGTCTAATTCTGTCACTAAACCCATACCTGTCACCCAGCGCCTAAATACTAGGCCTCAAATTTATATCCCGCTAAATCTGTCCTTAGTGCTGTAGCTGGGCGAGTTATTTAGTGTCCGTTCAAGCACATTTCTTGTTCTGGGTTGAAATACAATTCCCAATTTAGCAATTTCATAATTTAGTGGTTTCTGCTATATCAGAGCTATTTGAAATCTATCCCTAAAAGGGTATATAATATTCAAGGTGCACATTGGGTCATTCAGAATAACTTCACACACACCCGCTACTGTGTATTTCCAAGTCTAATTCTGTCACTAAACCCATACCTGTCACCCAGCGCCTAAATACTAGGCCTCAAATTTATATCCCGCTAAATCTGTCCTTAGTGCTGTAGCTGGGCGAGTTATTTAGTGTCCGTTCAAGCACATTTCTTGTTCTGGGTTGAAATACAATTCCCAATTTAGCAATTTCATAATTTAGTGGTTTCTGCTATATCAGAGCTATTTGAAATCTATCCCTAAAAGGGTATATAATATTCAAGGTGCACATTGGGTCATTCAGAATAACTTCACACACACCCGCTACTGTGTATTTCCAAGTCTAATTCTGTCACTAAACCCATACCTGTCACCCAGCGCCTAAATACTAGGCCTCAAATTTATATCCCGCTAAATCTGTCCTAGTGCTGTAGCTGGGCGAGTTATTTAGTGTCCGTTCAAGCACATTTCTTGTTCTGGGTTGAAATACAATTCCCAATTTAGCAATTTCATAATTTAGTGGTTTCTGCTATATCAGAGCTATTTGAAATCTATCCCTAAAAGGGTATATAATATTCAAGGTGCACATTGGGTCATTCAGAATAACTTCACACACACCCGCTACTGTGTATTTCCAAGTCTAATTCTGTCACTAAACCCATACCTGTCACCCAGCGCCTAAATACTAGGCCTCAAATTTATATCCCGCTAAATCTGTCCTTAGTGCTGTAGCTGGGCGAGTTATTTAGTGTCCGTTCAAGCACATTTCTTGTTCTGGGTTGAAATACAATTCCCAATTTAGCAATTTCATAATTTAGTGGTTTCTGCTATATCAGAGCTATTTGAAATCTATCCCTAAAAGGGTATATAATATTCAAGGTGCACATTGGGTCATTCAGAATAACTTCACACACACCCGCTACTGTGTATTTCCAAGTCTAATTCTGGCACTAAACCCATACCTGTCACCCAGCGCCTAAATACTAGGCCTCAAATTTATATCCCGCTAAATCTGTCCTAGTGCTGTAGCTGGGCGAGTTATTTAGTGTCCGTTCAAGCACATTTCTTGTTCTGGGTTGAAATACAATTCCCAATTTAGCAATTTCATAATTTAGTGGTTTCTGCTATATCAGAGCTATTTGAAATCTATCCCTAAAAGGGTATATAATATTCAAGGTGCACATTGGGTCATTCAGAATAACTTCACACACACCCGCTACTGTGTATTTCCAAGTCTAATTCTGTCACTAAACCCATACCTGTCACCCAGCGCCTAAATACTAGGCCTCAAATTTATATCCCGCTAAATCTGTCCTAGTGCTGTAGCTGGGCGAGTTATTTAGTGTCCGTTCAAGCACATTTCTTGTTCTGGGTTGAAATACAATTCCCAATTTAGCAATTTCATAATTTAGTGGTTTCTGCTATATCAGAGCTATTTGAAATCTATCCCTAAAAGGGTATATAATATTCAAGGTGCACATAGGGTCATTCAGAATAACTTCACACACCCGCTACTGTGCATTTCCAAGTCTAATTCTGTCACTAAACCCATACCTGTCACCCAGCGCCTAAATACTAGGCCTCAAATTTATATCCCGCTAAATCTCTCGTTACCGCTGTCCTGTTGTGGCTGGGAAGTTATTTAGTGTCCGTTCAAGCACATTTCTTGTTCTGGGTTGAAATACAATTCCCAATTTAGCAATTTCATAATTTAGTGGTTTCTGCTATATCAGAGCTATTTGAAATCTATCCCTAAAAGGGTATATAATATTCAAGGTGCACATAGGGTCATTCAGAATAACTTCACACACACGCTTCTGTGCATTTCCAAGTCTAATTCTGTCACTAAATCCATACCGGTCACCCAGCGCCTAAATACTAGGCCTCAAATTTATATCCCGCTGAATTTGAATACAATACATTGGGCCAAATAATATATTTGTTGTTGTGGTGAACCATAACAATGAGAAAAACATCTAGTAAGGGACGCGGACGTGGACATGGTCGTGGTGGTGTTAGTGGACCCTCTGGTGCTGGGAGAGGACGTGGCCGTTCTGCCACATCCACACGTCCTAGTGTACCAACTACCTCAGGTCCCAGTAGCCGCCAGAATTTACAGCGATATATGGTGGGGCCCAATGCCGTTCTAAGGATGGTAAGGCCTGAGCAGGTACAGGCATTAGTCAATTGGGTGGCCGACAGTGGATCCAGCACGTTCACATTATCTCCCACCCAGTCTTCTGCAGAAAGCGCACAGATGGCGCCTGAAAACCAACCCCATCAGTCTGTCACATCACCCCCATGCATACCAGGGAAACTGTCTCAGCCTCAAGTTATGCAGCAGTCTCTTATGCTGTTTGAAGACTCCGCTGGCAGGGTTTCCCAAGGGCATCCACCTAGCCCTTCCCCAGCGGTGAAAGACATAGAATGCACTGACGCACAACCACTTATGTTTCCTGATGATGAGGACATGGGAATACCACCTCAGCATGTCTCTGATGATGACGAAACACAGGTGCCAACTGCTGCGTCTTTCTGCAGTGTGCAGACTGAACAGGAGGTCAGGGATCAAGACTGGGTGGAAGACGATGCAGGGGACGATGAGGTCCTAGACCCCACATGGAATGAAGGTCGTGCCACTGACTTTCACAGTTCGGAGGAAGAGGCAGTGGTGAGACCGAGCCAACAGCGTAGCAAAAGAGGGAGCAGTGGGCAAAAGCAGAACACCCGCCGCCAAGAGACTCCGCCTGCTACTGACCGCCGCCATCTGGGACCGAGCACCCCAAAGGCAGCTTCAAGGAGTTCCCTGGCATGGCACTTCTTCAAACAATGTGCTGACGACAAGACCCGAGTGGTTTGCACGCTGTGCCATCAGAGCCTGAAGCGAGGCATTAACGTTCTGAACCTGAGCACAACCTGCATGACCAGGCACCTGCATGCAAAGCATGAACTGCAGTGGAGTAAACACCTTAAAACCAAGGAAGTCACTCAGGCTCCCCCTGCTACCTCTTCTGCTGCTGCCGCCTCGGCCTATTCTGCTGCTGCCGCCTCGGCCTCTTCCTCCGCCTCTGGAGGAACGTTGGCACCTGCCGCCCAGCAAACAGGGGATGTACCACCAACACCACCACCACCACCTCCGTCACCAAGCGTCTCAACCATGTCACACGCCAGCGTTCAGCTCTCCATCTCACAAACATTTGATAGAAAGCGTAAATTCCCACCTAGCCACCCTCGATCCCTGGCCCTGAATGCCAGCATTTCTAAACTACTGGCCTATGAAATGCTGTCATTTAGGCTGGTGGACACAGACAGCTTCAAACAGCTCATGTCGCTTGCTGTCCCACAGTATGTTGTTCCCAGCCGGCACTACTTCTCCAAGAGAGCCGTGCCTTCCCTGCACAACCAAGTATCCGATAAAATCAAGTGTGCACTGCGCAACGCCATCTGTGGCAAGGTCCACCTAACCACAGATACGTGGACCAGTAAGCACGGCCAGGGACGCTATATCTCCCTAACTGCACACTGGGTAAATGTAGTGGCAGCTGGGCCCCAGGCGGAGAGCTGTTTGGCGCACGTCCTTCCGCCGCCAAGGATCGCAGGGCAACATTCTTTGCCTCCTGTTGCCACCTCCTCCTTCTCGGCTTCCTCCTCCTCTTCTTCCACCTGCTCATCCAGTCAGCCACACACCTTCACCACCAACTTCAGCACAGCCCGGGGTAAACGTCAGCAGGCCATTCTGAAACTCATATGTTTGGGGGACAGGCCCCACACCGCACAGGAGTTGTGGCGGGGTATAGAACAACAGACCGACGAGTGGTTGCTGCCGGTGAGCCTCAAGCCCGGCCTGGTGGTGTGTGATAATGGGCGAAATCTCGTTGCAGCTCTGGGACTAGCCAATTTGACGCACATCCCTTGCTTGGCGCATGTGCTGAATTTGGTGGTGCAGAAGTTCATTCACAACTACCCCGACATGTCAGAGCTGCTGCATAAAGTGCGGGCCGTCTGTTCGCGCTTCCGGCGTTCACATCCTGCTGCTGCTCGCCTGTCTGCGCTACAGCGTAACTTCGGCCTTCCCGCTCACCGCCTCATATGCGACGTGCCCACCAGGTGGAACTCCACCTTGCACATGCTGGACAGACTGTGCGAGCAGCAGCAGGCCATAGTGGAGTTTCAGCTGCAGCACGCACGGGTCAGTCGCACTACAGAACAGCACCACTTCACCACCAATGACTGGGCCTCCATGCGAGACCTGTGTGCCCTGTTGCGCTGTTTCGAGTACTCCACCAACATGGCCAGTGGCGATGACACCGTTATCAGCGTTACAATACCACTTCTATGTCTCCTTGAGAAAACACTTAGGGCGATGATGGAAGAGGAGGTGGCCCAGGAGGAGGAGGAGGAGGAGGAGGAAGAGGGGTCATTTTTAGCACTTTCAGGCCAGTCTCTTCGAAGTGACTCAGAGGGAGGTTTTTGGCAACAGCAGAGGCCAGGTACAAATGTGGCCAGCCAGGGCCCACTACTGGAGGACGAGGAGGACGAGGATGAGGAGGAGGTGGAGGAGGATGAGGATGAAGCATGGTCACAGCGGGGTGGCACCCAACGCAGCTCGGGTCCATCACTGGTGCGTGGCTGGGGGGAAAGGCAGGACGATGACGATACGCCTCCCACAGAGGACAGCTTGTCCTTACCCCTGGGCAGCCTGGCACACATGAGCGACTACATGCTGCAGTGCCTGCGCAACGACAGCAGAGTTGCCCACATTTTAACCTGTGCGGACTACTGGGTTGCCACCCTGCTGGATCCACGCTACAAAGACAATGTGCCCACCTTACTTCCTGCACTGGAGCGTGATAGGAAGATGCGCGAGTACAAGCGCACGTTGGTAGACGCGCTACTGAGAGCATTCCCAAATGTCACAGGGGAACAAGTGGAAGCCCAAGGCCAAGGCAGAGGAGGAGCAAGAGGTCGCCAAGGCAGCTGTGTCACGGCCAGCTCCTCTGAGGGCAGGGTTAGCATGGCAGAGATGTGGAAAACTTTTGTCAACACGCCACAGCTAACTGCACCACCACCTGATACGCAACGTGTTAGCAGGAGGCAACATTTCACTAACATGGTGGAACAGTACGTGTGCACACCCCTCCACGTACTGACTGATGGTTCGGCCCCATTCAACTTCTGGGTCTCTAAATTGTCCACGTGGCCAGAGCTAGCCTTTTATGCCTTGGAGGTGCTGGCCTGCCCGGCAGCCAGCGTTTTGTCTGAACGTGTATTCAGCACGGCAGGGGGCGTCATTACAGACAAACGCAGCCGCCTGTCTACAGCCAATGTGGACAAGCTGACGTTCATAAAAATGAACCAGGCATGGATCCCACAGGACCTGTCCGTCCCTTGTCCAGATTAGACATTAACTACCTCCCCATAACCATATATTATTGGACTCCAGGGCACTTCCTCATTCAATCCTATTTTTATTTTCATTTTACCATTATATTGCGAGGCTACCCAAAGTTGAATGAACCTCTCCTCTGCCTGTGTGCTAGGCCTAAATATATGCCAATGGACTGTTGCAGTGGTGGCTGACGTGAAGCCTCATTCTCTGCTATGACATGCAGACTAATTCTCTGCTGACATGAAGCCAGATTGTCTGTTACGGGACCTCTCTCCTCTGCCTGGGTGCTGGGCCTAAATATATGACAATGGACTGTTGCAGTGGTGGGCTGACGTGAAGCCTCATTCTCTGCTATGACATGCAGACTGATTCTCTGCTGACATGAAGCCAGATTGTCTGTTACGGGACCTCTCTGCTCTGCCTGTGTGCTAGGCCTAAATATATGCCAATGGACTGTTGCAGTGGTGGGTGACGTGAAGCCTCATTCTCTGCTATGACATGCAGACTGATTCTCTGCTGACATGAAGCCAGATCCTCTGTTACGGGACCTCTCTCCTCTGCCTGGGTGCTGGGCCTAAATTATGACAATGGACTGTTGCAGTGGTGGCTGACGTGAAGCCTGATTCTCTGCTATGACATGCAGACTGATTCTCTGCTGTCATGAAGCCAGATTGTCTGTTACGGGACCTCTCTGCTCTGCCTGTGTGCTAGGCCTAAATATATGCCAATGGACTGTTGCAGTGGTGGGTGACGTGAAGCCTGATTCTCTGCTATGATATGAAGACTGATTCTCTGCTGACATGAAGCCAGATTGTCTGTTACGGGACCTCTCTCCTCTGCCTGGGTTCTGGGCCTAAATTTATGACAATTGACTGTTGCAGTGGTGGGTGACGTGAAGCCTGATTCTCTGCTATGATATGCAGACTGATTCTCTGCTGACATGAAGCCAGATTGTCTGTTACGGGACCTTTCTCCTCTGCCTGGGTTCTGGGCCTAAATTTATGAAAATGGACTCTTACAGTGGTGGGTGACGTGAAGCCTGATTCTCTGCTATGATATGAAGACTGATTCTCTGCTGACATGAAGCCAGATTCTCTGTTACGGGACCTCTCTCCTCTGCCTGGGTGCTGGGCCTAAATTTATGACAATGGACTGTTGCAGTGGTGGCTGACGTGAAGCCTGATTCTCTGCTATGACATGCAGACTGATTCTCTGCTGTCATGAAGCCAGATTGTCTGTTACGGGACCTCTCTGCTCTGCCTGTGTGCTAGGCCTAAATATATGCCAATGGACTGTTGCAGTGGTGGGTGACGTGAAGCCTGATTCTCTGCTATGATATGAAGACTGATTCTCTGCTGACATGAAGCCAGATTGTCTGTTACGGGACCTTTCTCCTCTGCCTGGGTTCTGGGCCTAAATTTATGAAAATTGACTCTTACAGTGGTGGGTGACGTGAAGCCTGATTCTCTGCTATGATATGAAGACTGATTCTCTGCTGACATGAAGCCAGATTCTCTGTTACGGGACCTCTCTCCTCTGCCTGGGTGCTGGGCCTAAATTTATGACAATGGACTGTTGCAGTGGTGGCTGACGTGAAGCCTGATTCTCTGCTATGACATGCAGACTGATTCTCTGCTGTCATGAAGCCAGATTGTCTGTTACGGGACCTCTCTGCTCTGCCTGTGTGCTAGGCCTAAATATATGCCAATGGACTGTTGCAGTGGTGGGTGACGTGAAGCCTGATTCTCTGCTATGATATGAAGACTGATTCTCTGCTGACATGAAGCCAGATTGTCTGTTACGGGACCTTTCTCCTCTGCCCTGGTTCTGGGCCTAAATTTATGAAAATTGACTCTTACAGTGGTGGGTGACGTGAAGCCTGATTCTCTGCTATGATATGAAGACTGATTCTCTGCTGACATGAAGCCAGATTGTCTGTTACGGGACCTTTCTCCTCTGCCTGGGTTCTGGGCCTAAATTTATGAAAATTGACTCTTACAGTGGAGGGTGACGTGAAGCCTGATTCTCTGCTATGATATGAAGACTGATTCTCTGCTGACATGAAGCCAGATTCTCTGTTACGGGACCTCTCTCCTCTGCCTGGGTGCTGGGCCTAAATTTATGACAATGGACTGTTGCAGTGGTGGCTGACGTGAAGCCTGATTCTCTGCTATGACATGCAGACTGATTCTCTGCTGACATGAAGCCAGATCCTCTGTTACGGGACCTCTCTCCTCTGCCTGTGTGTGTGCTGGGCCTAAATATATGCCAATGGACTGTTGCAGTGGTGGCTGACGTGAAGCCTCATTCTCTGCTATGACATGCAGACTAATTCTCTGCTGACATGAAGACAGATTCTCTGTTACGGGACCTCCCTCCTCTGCCTGGGTGCTGGGCCTAAATATATGCCAATGGACTGTTGCAGTGGTGGCTGACGTGAAGCCTCATTCTCTGCTATGACATGCAGACTGATTCTCTGCTGACATGAAGCCAGATTCTCTGTTACGGGACCTCTCTCCTCTGCCTGTGTGTGTGCTGGGCCTAAATATATGCCAATGGACTGTTGCAGTGGTGGCTGACGTGAAGCCTCATTCTCTGCTATGACATGCAGACTAATTCTCTGCTGACATGAAGACAGATTCTCTGTTACGGGACCTCCCTCCTCTGCCTGGGTGCTGGGCCTAAATATATGCCAATGGACTGTTGCAGTGGTGGCTGACGTGAAGCCTCATTCTCTGCTATGACATGCAGACTAATTCTCTGCTGACATGAAGACAGATTCTCTGTTACGGGACCTCTCTCCTCTGCCTGGGTGCCGGGGCCTAAATATCTGAGAATGGACTGTTCCAGTGGTGGGTGACGGGAAGCCAGATTCTCTGCTATGGAACCTCTCTCCAATTGATTTTGGTTAATTTTTATTTATTTAATTTTTATTTTAATTCATTTCCCTATCCACATTTGTTTGCAGGGGATTTACCTACATGTTGCTGCCTTTTGCAGCCCTCTAGCTCTTTCCTGGGCTGTTTTACAGCCTTTTTAGTGCCGAAAAGTTCGGGTCCCCATTGACTTCAATGGGGTTCGGGTTCGGGACGAAGTTCGGATCGGGTTCGGATCCCGAACCCGAACATTTCCGGGATGTTCGGCCGAACTTCTCGAACCCGAACATCCAGGTGTTCGCTCAACTCTACTCATGAGGAACATTTACGTCAGGTCTTGCTCATCCTGCGGGAGAATAAATTATATGCGAAACTGGAAAAATGTGTGTTTGCGGTTCCAGAAATTCAATTTCTGGGGTTTCTTCTCTCCGCTTCTGGTTTTCGCATGGACCCCGAGAAGGTCCGCGCTGTGCTTGAGTGGGAGCTTCCTGAGAATCAAAAGGCGCTGATGCGCTTTTTGGGCTTTGCCAATTATTACAGGAAGTTCATTTTGAATTATTCTTCTATTGTTAAACCACTCACTGATATGACCAGAAAGGGGGTAGATTTTTCTTCTTGGTCAGTAGAGGCGCGTAAGGCTTTTTCTGATATCAAGGAGAGTTTTGCTTCCGCTCCCATCTTGGTGCAACCTGATGTTTCGTTACCCTTCATAGTTGAGGTTGATGCTTCTGAGGTGGGTGTGGGGGCGGTCTTGTCTCAGGGTTCCTCTCCTGCCAATTGGCGACCGTGTGCCTTTTTCTCAAGAAAACTCTCCTCCGCAGAGAGGAATTACGATGTGGGAGATAGGGAATTGTTGGCCATCAAGTTGGCTTTTGAGGAATGGCGCCATTGGCTAGAAGGAGCCAGACACCCTATTACCGTATTTACTGACCATAAAAATCTGGCCTACTTGGAGTCAGCCAAGCGTCTGAACCCGAGACAGGCCAGATGGTCGTTGTTCTTTTCTAGGTTTAATTTTGTTGTCACGTTCCGCCCTGGAGTTAAGAATGTGAAGGCAGATGCCCTGTCACGTTGTTTTCTGGGAGGCGGGAATTTTGAAGACCCGGGTCCCATTTTGGCTGAAGGTGTGGTGGTCTCTGCTCTTTTTCCTGAATTGGAGGCAGAGGTGCAGGCAGCCCAGTCAGAGGCTCCTGATCTTTGTCCTCCTGGGAGGTTGTTTGTGCCTCTCGCTTTAAGACACAAGATTTTTAAAGAACACCACGATACAGTCCTTGCTGGGCACCCGGGGGTAAGAGCCACACTGGATCTCAATCGCTCGGAGATTCTGGTGGCCTGCGCTTCGTAAGTCGGTTGAGGGTTTTGTGGCAGCCTGCGAGACTTGCGCTCGTGCCAAAGTCCCTCATTCACGGCCATCAGGTCCTCTCCTTCCCTTACCCATTCCTTCCCGTCCTTGGACACATCTGTCCATGGACTTATAACGGACCTGCCTCGTTCCTCGGGGAAGACTGTGATTCTGGTGGTGGTGGACCGTTTTAGCAAAATGGTGCATTTCATCCCTTTTCCTGGTTTGCCCAATGCTAAGACGCTGGCGCAGGCATTTGTTGATCACATTGTCAAATTGCACGGTATTCCTTCAGACATAGTCTCTGATAGGGGCACGCAGTTTGTTTCCAGATTCTGGAAGGCTTTCTGTTCTCGCTTGGGGGTTCGGTTGTCATTCTCTTCTGCTTTCCACCCGCAGTCGAATGGCCAGACAGAGCGCGTCAATCAGAATCTGGAGACATATCTGCGTTGTTTTGTGGCGGAGAATCAAGAGGATTGGTGTTCTTTTTTGTCCCTTGCTGAGTTTGCTTTAAATAACCGTCGTCAGGAGTCCTCTGATAAGTCACCATTTTTTGGTGCATATGGGTTTCATCCACAGTTTGGGAATTTCTCGGGAGAGGGGTCTTCTGGTTTACCTGATGAGGACAGATTATCCTCGTCTTTGTCATCTATTTGGCAAAAGATTCAAGATAATCTAAAGAGCATGAGTGAGAGATATAAGCGTGTGGCTGATAAGAGACGTGTGCTTGGTCCGGACCTGAATGTTGGTGATCTGGTGTGGTTGTCTACCAAGAATATCAAATTGAAGGTTCCCTCCTGGAAGTTGGGTCCTAGGTTTATTGGGCCTTACAAAATCCTGTCTGTCATCAATCCTGTTGCATACCGTCTTGATCTTCCTCAGACTTGGAAGATCCATGATGTTTTTCATAAGTCCTTATTGAAACCTTATGTTCAACCCATTGTACCCTCGCCTTTGCCTCCTCCTCCGATTATGGTTGATGGGAATCTTGAATTTCAGGTCTCTAGGATTGTGGATTCTCGTCTTGTCCGCGGTTCTCTTCAGTACCTTGTTCACTGGGAGGGGTATGGTCCTGAGGAGAGGATGTGGGTCCCAGTGACGGACATTAAGGCCTCTCGTCTCATCAGGGCTTTCCATAGGTCCCATCCTGAGAAGGTGGGTTCTGAGTGTCCGGAGTCCACTCGTAGAGGGAGGGGTACTGTCACAACCAGACAGCTGAGAAGCTCTGACAGAGGCCTTTAGAACCTCCTCTTGAGTTTCTGTGTTGTGGTATTCAGCTCCTCCTCTCGTTAGCCTCTCTCAGCTGTTATGTGTTGGACTAATTGCTTCCCTTTAAATTCTTCCCCAGAAGGCTTTTCTGGGCGGCTTATATTTCTTCCTGGAGTATGTGTGCATGCCCATCTGGTTCTCCTCTCCTCTCCTCTCCAAAGTTAAGTGTTATACTGTTATCTGTTATTTTCGGTTTGCTGGATCCCAGGTGACCCTGACTCCCTCCGTGTCTGGTGTAGGGAGCCGGTGGTCGTGTCCCCTCACTATTGTAGGGTGCTCAGGGCTTTATAGTCAAGGTTCGTGGATATGCATACCTCCACCATTCGGATCTATGCATAGGCTGAGCAGCCAGGGAAAGTGCCAGGTCTTCTACAGGGGTCTCCCTTTTGTTCCTTAGCTTCTGGATCCAGCGAGTCATTTATGCATGTTGTTTTGCCTTGTTTCCTGTACACCGTCCGTGACAGCAGTATGGAGAGTCTCTCTTCCTCCTCCATGGAGGTGAAGTCTGGGCAGAGATCAGACAGTCTCTTGAAGTGAGTCTCTCTCACTGCTGAGTATTTGGGGCACCGCAGCAGGAAATGAGCCTCATCCTCCCCGGCCTCCTGGTCGCACTGCTGGCACAGTCTGCTCCCCCTGGGCATGTACCTCTGTCGGTGACGCCCGGATTCAATGAGCAGGCTGTGGGCGCTCAGTCTGTATCGGCTCAGGATCTGTCGGTCTCTGGGGTTGTGGAGTTTCTCCAGATATGGGGCCAGTTTGTACTCCCTCTGCAGGCTCTGGTATACTGTCAGCTTCTGGGATGTTCTTATGTTGTTCCTCCAGATGCTAATATACTCCTCTTTACCCTTGTGTATCGTCCTCTGGATTTCACCCTTTGTCAGGCTATATTGGTTGGTGGCTTGGGCAAGCTGGGTTTGGGTGACTTGTTGCAGGGTGCTTGGTTTTTCTGGGGCTTCTTGGTGTAGCAAGGCTTTGTGATGGTAGGAGCTGGGACTGCTGCTATGAAGATGGGATCTGAATGATAGCGCCCTCTTCTGTACAGCAAAGTAGAGTGGGAATCTGCCCAGTTCTGCTCGACAGGCGCTGTTTGAGGTGCCCCTGTGGACCTGGAGAAAGTGTTTGCAGAGTTCTAGGTGGGATAGTTCTGTTGGCCCAGAGACCCACTTTGCCCGGTCTGGGTATGTGTCTGGGCCCCAGACTTCGCTGCCATACAGGAGGATTGGGGTGATGATGGTGTCAAGGATTTTAAGCCAGACGGTCACTGGTGCTTTAAGGTGATACAGACGCCTTCTGATGGCTGTAACGGCACCGTTTCAGCAGACAAGGGGCTAAAATCCGTTCAGGCGATATGCCCCTTTCCGAGAGACAGGCACAGCTACTGCAGAACACCAACCTCCCGAACTGGATACAAAATAGCACTCCAAACTGGAACCTCGCAAGTAGCTGTCAGCAGGCGAACAGGAAAAGCATTCAGTCGGCTTACACTCCTGGCAATCAGTCTCTAACAGCATACAGGGAATCCCCCCAATAACGAGACAAGGCTCCGTCTTGAGGGTCAGCAGTGATCTGAAGTGCTGGCACACCCAGTCTGGTTTTTATTACAGTTTGTTGCAGATACAACATATCCCCACAATGCATCATGGTTTCCTCCCCTCTGTCCCGGAGACGACCGAAGACAATCCAATTATCTCTCAGGACAAAGGGGAGATCACCAATACACATGTGGAGACAACAGGACAGGAATCACCACCCAAACACACAATGTCACACCCCCACAGCAAACACAGACATTTAACATATCCCCAGATAGCTCAAGTCTGAGTGCATATCATTAGGTGAATGGCACTCAGAATACACGAATACAATAATATTAGCTATCTGGGTGCCCTCACATAACATACAATGTAACCGAACGCATAATAACATAAAATACAATTCTACAGACAGATTTAAGCTGTGCGGCCGGTCTGTCTTCTCCTTTAAAGTTACTATGGGCCATAATCCTGAGGCAAGAGGCTTTTAAACAGCCCCCTCCAAAACCCAGTGGCGAGGTTGGTTTCGCCACACATCTCCCCCCCCCAGGGAAGACTAACCAGATACCTGACCTCACGCCGGTCGGTACCTGAGTTAGTCTGGCAGCCCACCCACAACCCAATACTGGACCTGCTGAATTTCGTAGCCTGTCTCTGTCCAGTAAGTCCACCAAGGTTATGTTGGAAGCTGGTACTCCCGGTCTCTGTGTTGCTCCCTGGCTTGGAGTGGAGGTTGCTTTGTGGGCAGGGATCAGCGGTACTCTGCCCTGGTGCCAGCGTTACCACGGAAGAAGCCTGGTTGGAGTCTGGTTGTTGGAGGGGGAAACCGACTGTCTCCCCTTTGGCTAAACTGCCCTGTTGCTGGGGGACAGGAACAACTGTCCCTACCCCCTGTGCTGTAAGTGCAGAGACCACGGTCCCATCTGCACAGTTGTGGGGCTTACTGTCTCCCCCTGGTGCGTTAAGCTGCCGCTGGGGAGAGGGGGTAACGAGCTCCTCTCCCATACATACTTCCAGCCGCTGGGGAGGGCGACCAACCACCTCCGCTCCCAATACAGTGTCCTGCTGCTGGGGAAAGGAGACTCGGCTCCCAATTTCCAAAAAATCATGCTGCTGCAGGGGGGCAGGAACAACTACCTCTGCCCCCTGTAATTCAGCCTGCCGCTGGGGAGGGAGGCCGTTGCTCTCCTCTCCCTGCATTTCACACTGCCTTCCCGGCACATCACTCTGCTGCTGGGGGGCAGGAACAACTACCTCTGCCCCCTGTAACTCAGCCTGCCGCTGGGGAGGGAGGCCGCTGCTCTCCCCTCCCTGCACTTCACACTGTCGCTGGGGAATGGAGACTAGGCTCCCACTGTCCCGCAACCGTAACCTCCGATGGAGGTCCACCCAACGTGGCAGCTGACCGTCACCTTCTGCCCGGTATAGTAGGATCTTAGAGACTAGATTCCTCACGAACTTCACGTATTTCTCAGCTGGATTGGGTCCGAAGAAGTTCAGCCGCAACCACATCATACGGTCAAATTCCTCCACAGAGTATCTGTACTCCACTGCTGGTTCCATCCTGGTGCTTTTAGGGTCGCTGTACTGAGACATGCGTTGCCCTTAAGTTGTAGAATCCAAAGAAATGGTGTCTCCTGTAGCTGTCCTTCTGGCTGTAGGAACGATCCCGCTGCTTGCCACCAATGTAACGGCACAGTTTCAGCAGACAAGGGGCTAAAATCCGTTCAGGCGATATGCCCCTTTCCGAGAGACAGGCACAGCTACTGCAGAACACCAACCTCCCGAACTGGATACAAAATAGCACTCCAAGCTGGAACCTCGCAAATAGCTGTCAGCAGGCGAACAGGAAAAGCATTCAGTCGGCTTACACTC
Organism: Bufo gargarizans; assembly: GCF_014858855.1. Classification (NCBI taxonomy): domain Eukaryota; kingdom Metazoa; phylum Chordata; class Amphibia; order Anura; family Bufonidae; genus Bufo; species Bufo gargarizans. Next base: position 723,302,213 of record NC_058081.1, on the reverse strand, counting down.
CTGGCAATCAGTCTCTAACAGCATACAGGGAATCCCCCCAATAACGAGACAAGGCTCCGTCTTGAGGGTCAGCAGTGATCTGAAGTGCTGGCACACCCAGTCTGGTTTTTATTACAGTTTGTTGCAGATACAACATATCCCCACAATGCATCATGGTTTCCTCCCCTCTGTCCCGGAGACGACCGAAGACAATCCAATTATCTCTCAGGACAAAGGGGAGATCACCAATACACATGTGGAGACAACAGGACAGGAATCACCACCCAAACACACAATGGCACACCCCCACAGCAAACACAGACATTTAACATATCCCCAGATAGCTCAAGTCTGAGTGCATATCATTAGGTGAATGGCACTCAGAATACACGAATACAATAATATTAGCTATCTGGGTGCCCTCACATAACATACAATTTAACCGAACGCATAATAACATAAAATACAATTCTACAGACAGATTTAAGCTGTGCGGCCGGTCTGTCTTCTCCTTTAAAGTTACTATGGGCCATAATCCTGAGGCAAGAGGCTTTTAAACAGCCCCCTCCAAAACCCAGTGGCGAGGTTGGTTTCGCCACAATGGCATAGAAGGTTTTGCTCGCCTTGTCTTTCAGTATTTCCATGGCTTTCCTAAAACTCCCTGATTGGCTGATTTCTAGGCCCAGGTAGGTGTAGCTGTCGGTTTCTGAAATTGGACAGTTGTTTAGCAGGAAGAGAGGACACCCGGCTGCTTTTCGATTTCTTTTCTGGAACACCATGATGTTGGTTTTCTTTGGATTGATGGGCAGTGCCCACGTGTTACTGAACTTCTCCAGGATTTTCAGGTTATCGTGGAGACCTTTCTCAGTTGGTGATAGTAGCAGAAGATCATCTGCATAAAGGAGAAATTTCACCTGGGTGTCATGGAGGGTGAGATCTATTATCTATCTATCTATCTATCTATCTATCTATCTATCTATCTATCTATCTATCTATCTATTATCTATTATCTATCTATCTATTATCTATCTATCTATCTATCTATCTATCTATCTATCTATTATCTATTATCTATCTATCTATCTATTATCTATCTATCTATTATCTATCTATCTATCTATCTATTATCTATCTATCTATTATCTATTATCTATCTATCTATTATCTATCTATCTATCTATTATCTATCTATCATGTCTTTCTATCTAATAGCTCTCTCTCTCTCTCTCTCTCTTTCTATCTCTCTCTCTCGTCTCCAAAGATAAAGATCAGCAGCAGTGTTAAGGTGTAGATGGGTTCAAATCCCTCCAAGACCATCGGTTCTAGGTCTCAAATATCAAATTTGCAAAATATCATGCAGCACACCAAGTAAGGTAAGGCTATTTTCATACTAGCGGCAGGATGGATCCAACAGGCTGTTCACCCTGTTGAATCCATCCTGCCGCTACGGCAGTGAACGGCGAAAAAAGGCCGCCGGACTTAAAGTACTGCATGTCTGACTTTTTAGTCTGGCGGCCTCTCACCGCAAACTGCCGTGCTGCGCCGTAGCTCCGCCCCATCCCCATCATAGCCAATGGGGACAGAGCGGCCGTCCGGCGGCACGGCGAAATAGCAGCAGGACGGATCCGACAGGGTGATAAGCCTGTCAGATCCGTCCTGCCGCTAGTATGAAAGTACCCTAAGGGGTAGTGGACCTGCATTTATTCACTCCGTGGGCAGATGTAGTGAATAAAAGTGGATAGACTACCCTGTACTTTATGTGGAGTGCTGCTTGTTTTTCTTTTTTTTTTTGCAAAAATTTTCTTTATTAGGGATGAGCGGACCCGTGGATGTTCAGGTTCGGGACCAGAACTTGACCCGAACTCGAACCCGAACCCCATTGAAGTCAATGGGGACCCGAACTTTGGTGCACTAAAATGGCTGTACAATAGTCATAGTAAGGGCTAGAGGGCTGCAAAAGGAAGTAAAATGGGGGTAAGAGCAGGACAAGTGCTCTGCAAACAAATTTGGATAGGGAAATGACTTTAAAATAACATAGAATAAAAAAAAAGTAAAAAATAAAGATCTTGAACTAGGAGGAGGAGGTCAAGTGGAGTAGGAGGTTGAGGAAGCCGTGGATGTGGCGGTGTAGGTGGAAGCAGCATTGGAGGAGATAGCCAAGACTGTTTTGGTTTTTTTTCCTTTATTTTTTTTATAAATTTTTATAAATTTAGTAAGGCCCCAAAACATTGGGAAATGGAAAAGAGAAAATACGCTGGAGTATAACAATGGCTGGGTGCGGCCGGTATACGCGTCTACTCAGCACAAGGTACGGACAAGTCCTGTGGGATCCAGGCCTGGTTCATTTTAATGAACATGAGCTTGTCCACATTGGCTGTGGTGTATGGGGAGGGGGCTCGTCTGCACTGGGTTCATGCAGTGAGCGGATGGACACAAGGCGCAATTCACAACCCAGTTGAGGATACGAAGTATTTTTTATTTTTTGATTAGCAAAGACGACGCGTTTCGGGGTACACAGACCCCTTTATCAAGTCTAAAAGGATCAACACAAAATTTGATGATGTGATATGTATAAAAATACAATTAAAATTAAAAATAAAAATAAAAATGAATGTTAATATATAAACATACATATATATAAGAATATGAATTGACGGATCCATGGGTATAAATGGACGAATCAATAGGTAATAATAATTTTGTTAGGTTAAAACAAAGACGAGAAAATTGTATAAGCATAAGTATAGGCTTGCATATAGAGCGTGTAAAATGATATAATAATAAGGAATAAATGAATAATACATATATGCAGACGGATATGAATTTCTACAAATATGAGCGGTTGTATGTGTATGTGGTGCTGGGTGATTCTGTAACACATTTGTCTTTTGAAGAAAAAAACTCTTTTTCCACACATTGATCAGTCGAAAATTCAGACAATACAACCAAACAGAATCACCCAGCACCATCTTTGCTAATCAAAAAATAAAAAATACTTTGTATCCTCAACTGGGTTGTGAATTGCGCCTTGTGTCCATCCGCTCACTGCATGAACCCAGTGCAGACGAGCCCCCTCCCCATACACCACAATTCGCACCAAAGTGGCGGCTTGGCTCCCGCCCATGGTCAACTTGGACGTCAATCGGCTGCACCAACCCACATCACCCCACGATTTTACCTCCACCAGAACTGTACTACCAAAAGTACAATCTAACCAAGGTGAGTAGCAACCACTCACCCTGGCTAGGAACAAGTAACAACATTTCTTGTCAACCACCACCTATGAGCGCCTTCTCCCCTTTTCTTTTTGGCCATTTAATCACATTGGCTGTGGACAGGCGGCTGCGCTTGTCTGTGATGACGCCCCCTGCCGTGCTAAACACACGTTCAGATAATACACTGGCTGCAGGGCAGGCCAGCACCTCCAAGGCGGAAAGGGCAAGCTCAGGCCATGTGCCCAATTTGGAGACCCAGAAGTTGAAGGGGGCAGACCCGTCATTCAGTACGTGTAGGCGTGTGCACACATACTGCTCCAGCATGTGGGTGAAATGCTGCCTCCTGCTCAGCTGGTGGTGCTGGTTGTTGTGGCGTGCTGACAAAGCTTTTCCACATTTCGGCCATGCTAACCCTGCCTTCTGAGGTACTGGCGGTGCCCCAGCTGCGTTGGCAACCTCTTCCTCCTCCTCTGCCTTCGTCTTGTGCTTCCACTGAACCTCCGCTGTCAGGTGGGAATGCCACCAGCAGCGCGTCTACCAGCGTGCGCTTGTACTCACGCATCTTCCGATCGCACTGCAGTGACAGAATTAAGGATGGCACGTTGTCCTTGTAGCGGGGATCCAGCAGGGTCGCCATCAAGTAATCAGCACACGTTAGAATGTGGGCAACTCGGCGGTCATTGCACAGGCACTGCAGCATGTAGCCGCCCATGTGTGCCAGGCTGCCCAGAGGCAAGGACAAGCTGTCTTCTGTGGGAGGTGTATCGTCTGTGTCCTCTGTACCCCCCCAGCCACGCACCAGTGATGGCCATGAGCTGCTTTAGGTGCCACCCCGCTGTGAACACGGTTCCTGCTCCTCATCCTCCAGAACTGTGCCCTGGCTGGACAGTTGTGTACCTGGCCTCTGTTGGTCCAGGAACCCACCCTCCAGCCACTTGTGAATGACTGGCCTGATAACTGTGGAAATGATCCCTCATCTTCCTCCTCCCCCTCCTGTGCCACATCCTCTTCCATCATCGCCCAAAGCATTTTTTCATTTCACGCTGAGGACGGCATCATCGGCACTGGCCATGTTGGTGGAGTACTCAAAACAGCACAACATGCAAACATGTACTGAATGGAGGCCCAGTCATTGGTGGTGAAGTGGTGCTGTTCCGCAGAGCGACTCACCCGTGCGTGCTGCAGCTGAAACTCCACTATGGCCTGCTGCTGCTCGCACAGTCTCTTCAGCATGTGCAAGGTGGAGTTCCACCTGGTGGGCACGTCGCATATGAGGCGGTGAGCGGGAAGGCCGAAGTTACGCTGCAGCGCAGGCAGGCGAGCAGCGGCAGGATGTGAACGCCGGAAGCGCGAACAGACGGACAGCACTTTCTGCAGCAGCTCTGACATATCAGGGTAATTTTTCAGAAGCCTCTGCACCACCAAGTTCAGCACATGCACCAGGCAAGGAATGTGCGTCAAACCGGCTAGGCCCAGAGCTGCTACGAGATTGTGCCTGTTATCGCACACCACCAGGCCGGGCTTGAGGCTCACCGGCAGCAACCACTCGTCGGTCTGTTGTTCCATGCCCGTCCACAGCTCCTGCGCAGTGTGGGGTTTTTCCCCAAAACAGAGGAGTTTCAGAACAGTTTGCTGTTGTTTCCCCCTGGCTGTGCTGAAGTTGGTGGTGCAGGTGTTACACTGACAGGATGCGGAAGCGGAGTAGGAGGCAACAGGAGGCAACGAGAAACGTCATGCAATCCTCAGAAGCGGAGTAGGAGGAGGAGGCAGCAAGAGGCAACGAGAAACATCCTGCAATTATCAGTGGCGGAAGGACATGCGCCAAACTGCTATCCGCCTCAGGCCCAGCCGCCACTGCATTTACCCAGTGTGCAGTTAGGGAGATATAACGTCCCTGCCCGTGCTTATTGGTCCAGGAATTGGTGGTTATGTGGACCTTGCCACAGATGGTGTTGCACAGTGCACACCTGATTTTGTCTTGGTTGTGCAGGTGTAACTCCCCAGAGGTGCATTACCACTTCTGCACCTTGCTACTGTCTCCTATTATTAACCACATGTCATCCTGTGTATTAATTTCTAGGTCTGGCAAAATGTGTATTCATATTTCTTATTATGTAACTGTTATGTTCACGTGTAGTATGCCTGGTTTACCATCAGGAGGCAGCATAAATGGCAGAGCTACACGGACATAGAGTGGAACCTTTACTTCCATACAAACCCCCCTCTGTGGTGTGGTGGGCATTTTCCCCACTTGCTGCAGGAAAGGTGGATACCAGTTCTAGTTAGTTGCAGTTACCCCCTCATAGGGGAAGGCAGCAGGTGCAAGTCCCTGTTGGACGAGCCCTGTATAGGCCAGGTGGAGCACCTTCAGCTCAGCTGGACATGAAGGCAGAAGCTGGAATCCTCTGAAGCCAGGAGTAAAGTTCCCTGGATCAGTTTAGAAACAGACTACATGAAGGAATTTGCAGCCTTCAGCTAAAGCTAAGTTATACAGCTATATTGTCAGCACAGCAGAGCCAGAGAGTAACAGATGTAGCAAAGAGGAGTTTGCCTGCCACAGTTTATGTCAAAGTGCAGCACGCCAGACCTGCAGGGTATAGCAATTGTGAGGTCACGGTTTATGGGCAAGCAAGGGTTACTCACAGTTCTGTAGGAAAACCCTGGGAAGGCGTACAGCAGTGAAGGAGAGGCTGGCACAGGAGACCTCTGGGGCACACTCTGTATTTTGGGACCAGGCCTGATGGTGGATGAGGTGCCCTGGATGTTGCAGGTGTTTAATGTGCCTGGGGCAAGGTCCCTTTAAGATTCGTGACGCCAGTGCCTGTGACGGTGGCACACCGATTTATAAGTTGCAATAAGTGAGGAACACAATGGTATGGTGAACCAAACTTTGCTTCACTGGAACAACAGTTCAACTTTGTACAGTTAGTTGTCAATACAGTTCCATATAGCAGGTTCCCTTCACAAGCAGGCTTTCACAGATAATGGCAGGTATGTTCCTTGCAAGATACAACACACTCAGATCAGGCTGTACCTTCTCCTCAGAAAAAGTGTACACTGTTCCTTAGAACTCCTGTCTGGTCTTATCCCAAGGCCCATGTGCCCTAATACTGGCTTTATCCTTGGTAGAAATCTTCCTCCCGTATTTATACTTGCTTTGCATTAATGATTCCTCTGCCCTTCATCTTACTTGTTTTAGCTGGAAACACTGGCTCTGCTTGGCTTGTGGGAACTGCAGGTTTCTCCCAGGAGGCAAACTCTTCTCATGGGCTCTTCTGAGCTAACTCTGGCTCTTTGTCCTCAGGCAGGCTAGGATCCTTCCACTAGCCTCCTGGTAGCAACTAGAAGCCTGGACTGTCTAGCTGCATGTCAGGAGGAGGCCCTCAGCTTGTCTCTGGCTGGTGCCCTCTCACTTCTGTCTCCACAGACTCCTGACTACAGGCTAACTCCTCCCTGTCTGGGCCTGAACATTTATACTAGGGGCTCTCTTTCTCCCTCTAGTGTCTAGGATGCTACACTACACCCCAATAGGCCTGCTGTACATATCACAGGGGAACAATACATATAAAAGCATATAGAAAATACATTAAAATGGATGGTTAAATATACTGCCACTGTCCCTCAGGAGTAGGAGGACAACGTGGCCCAATTGACCATTGTGTAGTGCCCACCTTTACCTAGTGGGACACTACAAAAGTCTGCTGGAACTAAGACAAAGCCTGAGTCTGTTTGGATAGACGTTTATTCAAGTAAAGTTGCTATCAACTTCATCACAAGGTCTGGACTCTATTTATTTCTTCATTCCCTTCATCAACAACCCCCCTTTTCATTTGCTGGGGAGCCAATGCCTAGGGTCCAGCGTATCCAAGTAGGAGCACTATGACACGTGCACCAACATTAAGGGACATTTAGGCCACCATATACCACTCTGGCATTCCTAAACCTGGGTACCATCTACAGGATCAAGTAGCACTGTGCCCTGTGCTTCACTGCAACTAGCGTCACCAAAACAAGTCATTTTTATTACTCATAAAGGGCCCTGGGGGGAGGCACCGGCTGCCCAGGTCAGGGATGGCTCGTCTGGAAATGTAGTGGTGGCTGGGGACTATTTACTGTGAGACAGCCACTGCCATAAGGTTTTTAAAAGTCTCCGTCTCCATCAGATGGAATGACAGCATTTCAAAGGCCTGGAATTTTGTAATGCTGGCATTCAGGGCCAGGGCTTGCTGGTGGGAAGGGTACTTCCTCTTTCTCTCCAGTGTTTGGGGGAATGGACAGCTGAACGCTTCCATGGGACAGGGTGCAGATGCTTGGTGATGGTGGTGGAGATGGTGGTGTTGCTGCCACATCCTCTGTTTATGGGGTGGCAGGTGCCACTGTCACTCAAGAGGGGGAGGAAGAGGCTGAGACTGCAGCAGGAGAGGGAGAGGAGGAGCCTGAGATCTTTTGTGGTTTTTGAGGTGTTTACTCCACTGCAGCTCGTGCTTTGCACTTAGATGCCTGGTCATGCAGGTGGTGCTCAGGTTGAGAACGTTTATGCCTCGCTTCAGGCTCTGATTGCACAGCGTGCAAACCACTCGTGTCTTGTCGTCAGCACATTGTCTGAAGAAACTGTCACGCCAGGGAACTCCTTGGAGCTGGCTTTGGTGTGTTCAGTCCCTGGGTGCGGTGGGCAGTAGTAGGTGTACTGTCTAGGGAACGGCCACTCTGCTTTTTCACCCTGCTCCCTCTTCTGCTGTGCGGCGGGCGCTGTGTGACCACCACCTCTTCCTCCAAACTGCACATGTCACTCGCATGACTTTGATTCTAGAGATGAGCGAATCGAAGCTGATAAAATGGGATTCGATCCGAATTTCAGAAAAAATTTGATTCGCACAGAAGCCGAATTTCCTCGCGCTTCGTGGTAACTAATAAAAAAAAATTCTAAAATGGCCGCTGCACGTGTGAGGACATGGAGAAAGGAACTCTGGTAAGGCGGGATCACCCACAATGCCATGCATGCAGCCAATAAGCAGCCAGCCAGCCCTGTGATGTAAAAGCCCTATAAATAGCGGCAGCCGTCTTAGATTCTACCATTTACCAGTGTACTGAGTGCAGGGAGAGACGTGTCTGCAGGTGCTAGGGACAGTGGTAGAAAAAAATATTTAATTGTGCAGAAAAAAATATTTCCCAGTGCAGGGAATCATTCCACAGCATTTATGTTGAACAGGGTTCAGTAGGGGAGGTTACTTCCTGGGTAATAGGAACAATCCTAGTACACCTTGCTGCACTGACTGGGGATCCAAATTGGGGTGTAAGTGCTGTGTGTTACAGCCATTAAAAGGGTTTATTACAAGGAAATATTTCTACATCTCATTTGCCCTTGTGCGGTGCAGTTATATGTTCTAAAGCATTTTTGGCTTGTATTAGTGGGAAGAAAAGGGCTTATTAGCCGTTGTGTGGTGAAGTGCTAAAATTACAGTCTTTTTGTTGTGTATTAGTGGCAAAAGTAGAATATATTTGCCAGTCAGAGGTGCTGTTATCTGTTCTAAAGCAATTTTTATGCGTCAAGCAGGGCTGAGCCATGCGCCCTGCATGGCACACGTGTTCAATCTGGTTGTCAAGCGGTTCCTGAAGTCTTCCACCCATCTGCAAGACATCCTAAAAATGGCCAGGAAACTTTGCATGCACTTCAGCCACTCGTACACCGCAAAGCACACCCTCCGTGAGCTGCAGCGGCAGAACTCTGTGGTCTCCTGATGTTGCTGCCACCTCACCATGCAGGTCTTATCATGCTGCTGCCACCTCCACACTCTGTCACTGTGCCATTCTGTAGCCTCCTCATGCTTCTGCCAAATCACAACTCTGTCTCTGGGCCACTCTGTGGTCTCCTCATGCTGCTGCTGACACCTTCACACTGTGTCATTGTGCCACTCTGTGGCCTCATGCTGATGCCACCTCTACACTATGTCACCTTGCTAGTATGTGGCCTCCTCATGCTGCTGCTGCCACCTTATAACTCTGTCATTGTGCCACTCTGTGGTCTCCTGATGTTGCTGCCACCTCACCATGCAGGTCTTATCATGCTGCTGCCACCTCCACACTCTGTCAATGTGCCATTCTGAAGCCTCCTCATGCTTCTGCCAAATCACAACTCTGTCTCTGGGCCACTCTGTGGTCTCCTCATGCTGCTGCTGACACCTTCACACTGTGTCATTGTGCCACTCTGTGGCCTCATGCTGATGCCACCTCTACACTATGTCACCTTGCTATTATGTGGCCTCCTCATGCTGCTGCTGCCACCTTATAACTCTGTCATTGTGCTGCCACTTCACCACTCTGTGGTCTCCTCATGCGGCTGTCACTTCACCACTCTGTGGTATCCTCATGCTGCTGCTACCTCAACACTATGTCACTGGGCCAATCTGTGGTCTCCTCATGCTGCTGCCAACTCACAACTCTGTCTTTAGGCCACTCTGTAGCCTCTTCATGCTGCTGCTGCCACCTCCACACTCTGTCATTGTGCCAATTTGTGGCTTCCTCATGCTGCTGCCCAGAAGACATGTAAATAATCCATACACGTGTCATCTCTGTTTTGGATCCATTCCTGTTTTTTTTTTGGGCTTTAGCAATACTGATGGATTACTGACCAAATGCTGACCGAGTGACGACGGATGCTCCACAGACATGATCCGTTTTTTGGGGTTATTGTTCTGACGGATCAGGGGAAGGGCAAAATAATCAGTGATGTCAACACAAACTTACTGCTGACACCCTCTCCACTCTGTCGGAGGGCTCTACTTGTATAAGCATTTAATAGAACAGGTTCTGTAGACATCTATGTGGAATCAGCTGACGACAGTAGGATCTTTGGCCTCTACATGGTCCTTTATACCTGGCACTAACATCGACCTATAAGGCTGAATTGGCACTTGAGTTATTTGGTCAGTTTTGGCCTATAACAGCCCAAATAAGTAAAGTGTGCCATGATTTTAAGAGCGGCGCCTGTCATCTGCATGTCATACTGACTCACAGTATTGTTTCACTACCATAGCAGACTCCCTATGCGTGTTACTGCAAGGTACAGTGTTCTGCTCCACTATACAGGCTCTCTGCAGCCAGGAAATAGCTGTTTTTTATGTGATTCGCCGCAAATTCGGATCAAATCGAATCTTCTCGGAAAATTTGGCGAACCAGCCAAATCAAACTTTTGAGAAATTCGCTCAACTCTACTATTTATACTAGTGCAGGCATGCCCAACCTGCGGCCTTCCAGCTGTTGCAAAACTACAACTCTCAGCATGTCTGTATAGCCTACAGATATTAGGGCATGCTGGGAGTTGTAGTTTTGCAACATTTGGAGGGCCGCAGGTTGTGTATCCCTGTATGGGCAGCACATTGAACACATTTTATAACTGGTCAGAAACTTGTAAATAACTCATGAAAGCATAAAGCTGATTGATGTGTCACATGACCCTCTTCCTATTGAAAAAACATAAGTTGGATTCAAAATGGCCAACTTCAAAATGGCCGCCATGGTCACCACCCATCTTGAAAAGTTTCCACCCTCACATATACTAATGTGCCACAAACAGGAAGTTAATATCACCAACCATTCCCATTTTATTAAGGTGTATCCATATAAATGGCCCACCCTGTAGAGTTAACAAAGCGGCAGCAGGGCCTCTCCTGTCTAACGTTTCCAAATCCAAAATACCACAGTGACATTCCCTAAATTTTTGTAATAATCATTCCAATAACAGGGCATCTTAGGAGTCCTGTATTGTTATTTATCGTCACTACCTCCCCGAGTCGGGAGTGGGTAATTGCCGCGCGCCCCCGCCTTTACTTGGAAGCTTCGGCTTCAATAATTTGTCTAACATTTCAGCTTGGTCACATTGCAGTCATTGACCTCCCTTGGATGTGGTCTCTCTTTCTCACGTTCCCTCTCCGGCCTGGAACCCTGAGTCGCCACTAACCATGATCAACATGGTAGGCGCAGAAAAGAACATCGAAAGTTGATAGAGCAGATATCCAATTGGATCGTGGATATCATGGGGACGTGCGACATGGTGGAGCAGTATGTGTGCACACGCCTACATGTACTGACTGATGGGTCTGCCCCCTTCAACTTCTGGGTCTCCAAATTGGGCACATGTCTTGAGCTTGCCCTTTACGCCTTGGAGGTGCTGGCCTGCCCTGCAGCCAGTGTATTGTCTTAACGTTTGTTTAGCACGGCTGGAGGGGGTTATAACAGGTTATATTTCCCAATGTTTTGTGGTGTAATTTAAACAAAAAATAAATAAAATAAAACCAAAAAGCAGTGTAGGCTACCTCCTCCTCCTCCACCGCCGCTTCCACCTTCACCACCACATCAACCCTCTCCTCAACCTCCTACTCCATATGGACCTCGTCCTCCAAGAGCAAGATTATATTTTTTTATTTTTACATATTTTATGTTATTTTAAGTCATTTTCCTGTCCACATTTGTTTGCAGAGCACTTGCCATGCTCTTAGCAACATTTTGCTGCCATTTGCAGCCCCCTAGCCTTTTCCATGACTTTTTTACAGCCATTTTAGTGCTCAGAGGTTTAGGTCCTCATTGACTTCAATGGGGTTTCGGGACAAGTTCAGGTCCCGAACTCGAATTTTTTTGTGAAGTTCGGTCAAACATGAACATCCAGGTGTCCGCTCAACTCTAGCAGTGTGATTTCCAGACAATGGTGCCTGATGCAACACAATGATCATATTGCAGTCTGCTGGCACACCGGATTATTCTGCAATGGGCCATTACTTCTGCCCATGTGCTGCTGCCACCATTCTGATGTTGCCATCCGCCTGCTGCTTCTACTGCAACTCCTACAATGGGGCTTCTTGGCCAACTGATATGTACATGTTACAATTTTAAAAGGATATGCATGCTACTGGGCCTTGCTATCACACTGCTGCTGTTGAGTTCTGCTACTACTGCTGCCTCCCCTCCCCACTCTGTCATGGCACCACTACTGTCACTGAGACACTGTTATGGGGGATCTGTGGGTGACACTGTTATGGGAATCTCTGGATGGCTCTTATTGGGGTCTCTGGATGGCACTGTTATGGGGATCTGTGGATGACACTGTTATGGGGGGGATCTGTGGATGACACATATATAGCAACTTATGCTATGTGTCATCCACAGATCCCCTCCATAACAGTGTCCCTGTAGTGTGAATGACCCCCAATACAGGGGGTGGGGGTCGCATCTGGTTTTATAATGACAGCGTGGCCCGTGCAGTGACTGTATTCTACTACACGGGCCCCGCTCACTGTATATACCGTAATCTTATCTATAATTGTAGGAATTGCTAATATATACAAATTCAGGGTAATCAGCGTCTGTATTACTTACAAGCGCTCAGTAGCAGAGAGGAGGGAGGAGGCAGGCCAGGAGGACGGGCAATGGCAGCGTGAGTCGCTACGTCATGCGCCCACGCCGCCTGCTTCATTCATAAAGTGGGCGGCGCTGGCGCATGACTTAGTGACTCACGCTGCCAGCGCCCGTCCTCCCGGCCTGCCTCCTCCCTCTTCTCTGCTACTGAGCGCTTGTAATTACCGTAATACAGGCACTCATTACCCTGAATTTGTATAAATATTAACAATGCCTACAATTATAGATAAGCTTATATACTGTGTAGTAGAATACAGTCACTGCACGGGCCCCGCTGTCATTATAAAAGCAGATGGCGGCCCCCAGCCCCTCCTCCCTCTTAGCTGATACACCTGCCGCGCGGCATCGGGTTAGTGCATAGTGTATTCACCTATTGGTGCGCTGCCCTTATGGACGTCGTCACGTAAGTGCGCAGTGTGTGAAATGTAAATACAAAATTTCAACCCAACGTAATTCAGTCCATACCGCAAAAAAGACTTTCCCACATATAACTGCAGCGCTGAACGCTGAATATATCTTGATATTTGTACAGGAATACGGCACTAAAGGCTTTACCTCATATAACTGCAACAGTGAACACTGAATATATTTTTATTTTTCTACTGATATACGTCAATAAATGATTTTCAAGATATAAGTGCAGCAGCGAATGGCGAATGTATATTTCTTTTTAAACTGCAATACACCAGTAAAGGCTTTTACCAGATATAACTGCAAAAGTGAACTGAGAATATATTTTTCTTGCAGTACTGAAATACGCCCCTATATGCTTTCACCAGAAATAACTGCAGAGGTGACCTGAGAAAATATATATTTCTTCTTGAACTGAAATAGGTCACTATACACTTTCACCAGCAGTGTGTATGTATTACATTTTTTTAAATGAAATAAGCCCCTATACTCTTTCACCAGAAACGAATGCAACCGTGCACTGCGTTTAAATGTTTTGTGTATTACTGAAATATCGCCCTATAGTATTTTGCGATGATTTTTTGCATAAATAACAACAAAAGTGACCTGCGTATATATTTATCTTTTTCGACAGATATAAGCCACTAAAGGCTTTTCAACACAGCACTTGCACCCCAATAACTAATTGCTGGAATGACAGAAAGGTATCTGGATCCCCAGGTAATGTTTCCCTGCAATTAAAAATCGCTTTTTTTCACATTGAGGATTTTCCTATGACTCTCCCCACCAGCATCTGCACACGTATCTCCCTGCCTGTGAAATGATTCCTCTCACTTATCCTTCCCCCCAGTAAATTGCGTCTTTCCTTTGTTTTTAAACAGTTTTTCTTTTACTCTCCCTAGCGTCTGCATACACGTCTGTCCCTGAACAATGTACGATGGTGAATGGCAGCATCTAAGATGGCCGCCGTATTTTTTTAGGACTGTGACATCACAGGGCTGGCTGGCTGCTGATTGGCTGCATGCATGGCATTGCATGGCATTGTGGGTCATCCCGCCTTCCCGCCATTTTAGATGTCAATTTAGGAAATATTGCGATTTGTTACCACGAAGCGTGAGGAAATTTGCATTTATTTTGAATCAAATTTTTCCTGAAATTCGGAATGAATTCGACTTTGTCAGCTTCGATTCGCTCATCTCTAATCACAACAGTTGCAATTAGTTGTTCCAATAGCGTTTGTCCCTCTGTATAGCTGCAGTATCTCAGCAGAACCGCACACAACTGCTGCACAATACACTATATATAAAGTATATTATAGGTATATCACACCCCTGCCTCAATCAGTTTTTTGGGGGGAAACTGGAATATCACAACAGCTGAAATTATTTGTTCCAATGTCGTTTGTCACTCTGTGTAGATGCGGTAACGCAGCAAAACCGCAAACAAATGCTGCACTACCTAAATGCACTATATAGAAAGTATATTATTGGTATATAACACCCCTGCTTCAATCAGTTTTTTGGGGGGCAACTGGTAAATCACACCAGTAGAAATGAATTGTTCCAATAACGCTTGTCCCTCTATATACCTGCGGTATCGCAGCAGAACCGCACACGACTGCCGCACAATACAATTGCACTATAATATACTTTCTATGTTAGAAAGTATATTATAAGTATATCACACCCCTCTGTGTATCACACCTATCGATAGCACACCAATACAAAAGGAGTTTTGTGGCCCTATTAGCTAGCGTTTGTCTGTCCCTGCTCCACACAGCAACCTCTTCCTATACTGGCAAAACACTGAATGTAAAATGGCGGCCAGATCGGGTTTATTTATAAGGTAGGGGATGTGTCCATGTGCTGAAACGTCTCAATTGGCTGTCCTGTACCACCTGATGGATGTGTCATGGGTCACACAAGTTCTTTACAATGTAAAGGAATATGGAGCCGGCGGACATCTCCATATGTTCGCCCGTTCGGCGAACCGCGAACGAGCAAAGTTCGCCGTGAAACGACCGCCGGGAAAACTGCAAGACCATCTCTAACTGTCACTGATGGTCTCCTCATCTTCACTCTGTCAGGCGGCCATTATTGTCCCTGTTTATCTTTGTTGACATCACCATCTATTTTTCTGTTTTTATGATCCGTCAGAAGAACAGAAAAGTAAAAAAAAATAAAAAGGATCCTGTATTTTCAGCATCCTTAAGGTCTCTTTCACAAGGTCAGTATTCGATCAGTATTTAATCAGTATTTGTAAACCAAAAGCAGGAGTTGGATCACAACACAGATGAGATGCAAATATTTCCATTACATTTTATCTCTGTTTTGGACTCACTCCTGCTTTTAGCTTACAAGACCAAATACTGACTGTGTGATAGCAGCATGCAGGACTTTTTTTTTTATTAAGAAAAACAGATTTCAGGCTTAAATTGCCAAAATAGACATAAATTGAGCAAAAGGCTTCTTTCATACAGTCAGTATTTGGTCAATGTTTTGCATCAGTATTTGATCAGAATTTGTAAGCTAAAATTAAGAGTGGGTCCAAAACACAGATTAGATGCAAATGTTTTAATTACATTTTACCTCTGTTTTGGACCCACTCCTGGTTTTGGCTTACAATTACTGATCAAAGAGAGTTCAGAGAAGAGCTACTAAACTGGTACATGGATTGCAGGATAAAACTTACCAGGAAAGATTAAGGGACCTTCACATGTATAGCTTGGAAGAAAGACGAGACAGAGGGGGAGATGAGAGAACCTGCAAAATACATAAAGGGAATCAACAAGGTAAAAGAGGAAAGAATATTTAAAAGAAGAAAAACTGCTACAAGAGGACATAGTTTTAAATTAGAGGGGCAAAGGGTTAAAAGTAATATAAGGAAGTATTACTTACTGAGAGAGTAGTGGATGCATGGAATAGCCTTCCTGCAGAAGTGGTAGCTGCAAATACAGTGAAGGAGTTTAAGCATGCATGGGATAGGCATAAGGCCATCCTTCATATAAGATAGGGCCAGGGGCTATCCACAGTATTTAGTATATTGGGCAGACTAGATGGGCCAAATGGTTCTTATCTGCCCACACATTCTATGTTTCTATGTTTCTAAATACTGATGCAAAATACTGACCAAATGCTGACCGTATGAAAGAGGCCTTTAAAGTCCTGAATACAGGACTTTTTTCCTTGTTAAGACAACTGATTTGAGACGTAAATGGCCAAAACAGATGCAAATTGAACATAATTCCTCTTTCACATCGTCAGTATTTTGTATCCGTATTTTATCAGTATTTGTAAGCAAAAAGCAGGAGTGGGTCCAAAACCCACTCCTGAGTTTTGGACCCACACCTGTTTTGGCTTAGAATTACTGATCAAATACTGGCAGTCTGAAAGAGGCTTTATGGAGGCTCAAAGTACAGGCTTCTTTTAGTTCTCCGTTCTGCTGGATTAGAAGAATGGAAAAATAAATAGTGGTGTGAACTTAGGTTTACTGTAACTGCTGCTGCCACCCTCCCCAATGTCATGGGGCCACTACTGTCACTGGTACTGCCACTTCTGCCCCCCCCCCCACATGGGGCCACTAGTGGAATTTTGGGGCACTGCACAGTTAGGTCCATGGAAATAGATTAGACCTGATGGTAACAGTGACCTGTGATACTGACAATCAGTGAATCTACAAATAACAGAAGGGATTAAAAAGCAAGTGTTCACATTGCACAACATGCATTAAAAGTACCATTTTTATCTCCACTACTTTATTGGTGTTGCCTCCATTTCTTTATTTTATTCCACTAAGTAGCTGTCATGGTGCGGTGTGGGTAGTAAATTCCACACTAAACACAGGAGGGAAGGGAAGAGGTACCAGGCCTGGAAACTAGGGAAAGGGAAAAGGTCACCACCTAGTGAATTCCTACCTTGACTCCTGACTACTATCAGTATGAACAGACTTCAAGGGTAGGAAAGATCATACACAGGAACCTATAGCCTAATCTGACCCTATATGGCCCTGGAAATAGTGTTGGGACAAAAGACAACCTGTTCCTTCCCAGTTGAAGGAACAGGAGGCTCCCTCATGCCCAATACCAAAAGACAGGGGAATAAAACAAACAAGAAATAGGGAAAAGGACACTCAACTCCAAAGAAAGCGGACAAGCAGGAACTCAGAGGAGAACCAAAATCCAGCACTTTCACAACCAGAAAGAGCTATCAACTGAATAGTATGATGGGTGAGACCAGACTAAATAGAGGAGTGGGAAAAACCACTTAAGCTATACCTGAGACAAGAGGTGCAGTCATAACCAGCAACAACACAGAAACAAGTGAAACCAAAGAGGCTGTCCGATCACATTACGTGCAGCCAGTCTCTTAGATCTTCTGACTAGGGATGAGCGAACTCGAACTGTATAGTTCGGGTTCGTACCGAATTTTGGGGTGTCCGTGACACGGACCCGAACCCGGACATTTTCGTAAAAGTCCGGGTTCGGGTTCGGTGTTCGTCGCTTTCTTCGCGCTTTTGTGACGCTTTCTTGGCGCTTTTTGAAAGGCTGCAAAGCAGCCAATCAACAAGCGTCATACTACTTGCCCCAAGAGGCCATCACAGCCATGCCTACTATTGGCATGGCTGTGATTGGCCAGAGCACCATGTGACCCAGCCTCTATTTAAGCTGGAGTCACATAGCGCCGCCCGTCACTCTGCTCTGATTAGCGTAGGGAGAGGTTGCGGCTGCGACAGTAGGGCGAGATTAGGCAGATTAACTCCTCCAAAGGACTTGATTAACTGATCGATCTGCAGCTGTGGATCATTGAGCTGCTGATCCTCAATTGCTCACTGTTTTTAGGCTGCCCAGACCGTTTGTCAGTCACATTTTTCTGGGGTGATCGGCGGCCATTTTGTGTCTTGTGGTGCGCCAGCACAAGCTGCGACCAAGTGCATTTAACCCTCAATGGTGTGGTTGTTTTTTGGCTAAAGCCTACATCAGGGTGAAGCTGTCACACCAAGTGCATTTAACCAGCAATAGTCTGTTCATTTTTTGGCCATATACAAAATCAGGGGCAAGCTGCGCCTGTCACCAAGTGCATTTAACCCTCAATGGTGTGGTTGTTTTTTGGCTAAAGCCTACATCAGGGTGAAGCTGTCACACCAAGTGCATTTAACCAGCAATAGTCTGTTCATTTTTTGGCCATATACTAAATCAGGGGCAAGCTGCGCCTGTCACCAAGTGCATTTAACCCTCAATGGTGTGGTTGTTTTTTGGCTAAAGCCTACATCAGGGTGAAGCTGTCACACCAAGTGCATTTAACCAGCAATAGTCTGTTTATTTTTTGGCCATATCCCAGTCTAATTCTGTCACTAAATCCATACCGGTCACCCAGCGCCTAAATACTAGGCCTCAAATTTATATCCCGCTAAATCTGTCCTTAGTGCTGTAGCTGGGCGAGTTATTTAGTGTCCGTTCAAGCACATTTCTTGTTCTGGGTTGAAATACAATTCCCAATTTAGCAATTTCATAATTTAGTGGTTTCTGCTATATCAGAGCTATTTGAAATCTATCCCTAAAAGGGTATATAATATTCAAGGTGCACATTGGGTCATTCAGAATAACTTCACACACACCCGCTACTGTGTATTTCCAAGTCTAATTCTGGCACTAAACCCATACCTGTCACCCAGCGCCTAAATACTAGGCCTCAAATTTATATCCCGCTAAATCTGTCCTTAGTGCTGTAGCTGGGCGAGTTATTTAGTGTCCGTTCAAGCACATTTCTTGTTCTGGGTTGAAATACAATTCCCAATTTAGCAATTTCATAATTTAGTGGTTTCTGCTATATCAGAGCTATTTGAAATCTATCCCTAAAAGGGTATATAATATTCAAGGTGCACATTGGGTCATTCAGAATAACTTCACACACACCCGCTACTGTGTATTTCCAAGTCTAATTCTGGCACTAAACCCATACCTGTCACCCAGCGCCTAAATACTAGGCCTCAAATTTATATCCCGCTAAATCTGTCCTTAGTGCTGTAGCTGGGCGAGTTATTTAGTGTCCGTTCAAGCACATTTCTTGTTCTGGGTTGAAATACAATTCCCAATTTAGCAATTTCATAATTTAGTGGTTTCTGCTATATCAGAGCTATTTGAAATCTATCCCTAAAAGGGTATATAATATTCAAGGTGCACATTGGGTCATTCAGAATAACTTCACACACACCCGCTACTGTGTATTTCCAAGTCTAATTCTGGCACTAAACCCATACCTGTCACCCAGCGCCTAAATACTAGGCCTCAAATTTATATCCAGCTAAATCTGTCCCTAGTGCTGTAGCTGGGCGAGTTATTTAGTGTCCGTTCAAGCACATTTCTTGTTCTGGGTTGAAATACAATTCCCAATTTAGCAATTTCATAATTTAGTGGTTTCTGCTATATCAGAGCTATTTGAAATCTATCCCTAAAAGGGTATATAATATTCAAGGTGCACATTGGGTCATTCAGAATAACTTCACACACACCCGCTACTGTGTATTTCCAAGTCTAATTCTGGCACTAAACCCATACCTGTCACCCAGCGCCTAAATACTAGGCCTCAAATTTATATCCAGCTAAATCTGTCCCTAGTGCTGTAGCTGGGCGAGTTATTTAGTGTCCGTTCAAGCACATTTCTTGTTCTGGGTTGAAATACAATTCCCAATTTAGCAATTTCATAATTTAGTGGTTTCTGCTATATCAGAGCTATTTGAAATCTATCCCTAAAAGGGTATATAATATTCAAGGTGCACATTGGGTCATTCAGAATAACTTCACACACACCCGCTACTGTGTATTTCCAAGTCTAATTCTGGCACTAAACCCATACCTGTCACCCAGCGCCTAAATACTAGGCCTCAAATTTATATCCCGCTAAATCTGTCCTTAGTGCTGTAGCTGGGCGAGTTATTTAGTGTCCGTTCAAGCACATTTCTTGTTCTGGGTTGAAATACAATTCCCAATTTAGCAATTTCATAATTTAGTGGTTTCTGCTATATCAGAGCTATTTGAAATCTATCCCTAAAAGGGTATATAATATTCAAGGTGCACATTGGGTCATTCAGAATAACTTCACACACACCCGCTACTGTGTATTTCCAAGTCTAATTCTGGCACTAAACCCATACCTGTCACCCAGCGCCTAAATACTAGGCCTCAAATTTATATCCCGCTAAATCTGTCCTTAGTGCTGTAGCTGGGCGAGTTATTTAGTGTCCGTTCAAGCACATTTCTTGTTCTGGGTTGAAATACAATTCCCAATTTAGCAATTTCATAATTTAGTGGTTTCTGCTATATCAGAGCTATTTGAAATCTATCCCTAAAAGGGTATATAATATTCAAGGTGCACATAGGGTCATTCAGAATAACTTCACACACACCCGCTACTGTGTATTTCCAAGTCTAATTCTGGCACTAAACCCATACCTGTCACCCAGCGCCTAAATACTAGGCCTCAAATTTATATCCCGCTAAATCTGTCCTTAGTGCTGTAGCTGGGCGAGTTATTTAGTGTCCGTTCAAGCACATTTCTTGTTCTGGGTTGAAATACAATTCCCAATTTAGCAATTTCATAATTTAGTGGTTTCTGCTATATCAGAGCTATTTGAAATCTATCCCTAAAAGGGTATATAATATTCAAGGTGCACATTGGGTCATTCAGAATAACTTCACACACACCCGCTACTGTGTATTTCCAAGTCTAATTCTGGCACTAAACCCATACCTGTCACCCAGCGCCTAAATACTAGGCCTCAAATTTATATCCCGCTAAATCTGTCCCTAGTGCTGTAGCTGGGCGAGTTATTTAGTGTCCGTTCAAGCACATTTCTTGTTCTGGGTTGAAATACAATTCCCAATTTAGCAATTTCATAATTTAGTGGTTTCTGCTATATCAGAGCTATTTGAAATCTATCCCTAAAAGGGTATATAATATTCAAGGTGCACATAGGGTCATTCAGAATAACTTCACACACCCGCTACTGTGCATTTCCAAATCTAATTCTGTCACTAAACCCATACCTGTCACCCAGCGCCTAAATACTAGGCCTCAAATTTATATCCCGCTAAATCTCTCGTTACCGCTGTCCTGTTGTGGCTGGGAAAGTTATTTAGTGTCCGTCAAAGCACATTTTTTGTTCTGGGTTGAAATACAATTCCCAATTTAGCAATTTCATAATTTAGTCGTTTCTGCTATATCAGAGCTATTTGAAATCTATCCCTAAAAGGGTAGATCATATTGAAGGTGCACATAGGGTCATTCAGAATAACTTCACACACACGCTTCTGTGCATTTCCAAGTCTAATTCTGTCACTAAATCCATACCGGTCACCCAGCGCCTAAATACTAGGCCTCAAATTTATATCCCGCTGAATTTGAATACAATACATTGGGCCAAATAATATATTTGTTGTTGTGGTGAACCATAACAATGAGAAAAACATCTAGTAAGGGACGCGGACGTGGACATGGTCGTGGTGGTGTTAGTGGACCCTCTGGTGCTGGGAGAGGACGTGGCCGTTCTGCCACATCCACACGTCCTAGTGTACCAACTACCTCAGGTCCCAGTAGCCGCCAGAATTTACAGCGATATATGGTGGGGCCCAATGCCGTTCTAAGGATGGTAAGGCCTGAGCAGGTACAGGCATTAGTCAATTGGGTGGCCGACAGTGGATCCAGCACGTTCACATTATCTCCCACCCAGTCTTCTGCAGAAAGCGCACAGATGGCGCCTGAAAACCAACCCCATCAGTCTGTCACATCACCCCCATGCATACCAGGGAAACTGTCTCAGCCTCAAGTTATGCAGCAGTCTCTTATGCTGTTTGAAGACTCCGCTGGCAGGGTTTCCCAAGGGCATCCACCTAGCCCTTCCCCAGCGGTGAAAGACATAGAATGCACTGACGCACAACCACTTATGTTTCCTGATGATGAGGACATGGGAATACCACCTCAGCATGTCTCTGATGATGACGAAACACAGGTGCCAACTGCTGCGTCTTTCTGCAGTGTGCAGACTGAACAGGAGGTCAGGGATCAAGACTGGGTGGAAGACGATGCAGGGGACGATGAGGTCCTAGACCCCACATGGAATGAAGGTCGTGCCACTGACTTTCACAGTTCGGAGGAAGAGGCAGTGGTGAGACCGAGCCAACAGCGTAGCAAAAGAGGGAGCAGTGGGCAAAAGCAGAACACCCGCCGCCAAGAGACTCCGCCTGCTACTGACCGCCGCCATCTGGGACCGAGCACCCCAAAGGCAGCTTCAAGGAGTTCCCTGGCATGGCACTTCTTCAAACAATGTGCTGACGACAAGACCCGAGTGGTTTGCACGCTGTGCCATCAGAGCCTGAAGCGAGGCATTAACGTTCTGAACCTGAGCACAACCTGCATGACCAGGCACCTGCATGCAAAGCATGAACTGCAGTGGAGTAAACACCTTAAAACCAAGGAAGTCACTCAGGCTCCCCCTGCTACCTCTTCTGCTGCTGCCGCCTCGGCCTCTTCTGCTGCTGCCGCCTCGGCCTCTTCCTCCGCCTCTGGAGGAACGTTGGCACCTGCCGCCCAGCAAACAGGGGATGTACCACCAACACCACCACCACCACCTCCGTCACCAAGCGTCTCAACCATGTCACACGCCAGCGTTCAGCTCTCCATCTCACAAACATTTGATAGAAAGCGTAAATTCCCACCTAGCCACCCTCGATCCCTGGCCCTGAATGCCAGCATTTCTAAACTACTGGCCTATGAAATGCTGTCATTTAGGCTGGTGGACACAGACAGCTTCAAACAGCTCATGTCGCTTGCTGTCCCACAGTATGTTGTTCCCAGCCGGCACTACTTCTCCAAGAGAGCCGTGCCTTCCCTGCACAACCAAGTATCCCATAAAATCAAGTGTGCACTGCGCAACGCCATCTGTGGCAAGGTCCACCTAACCACAGATACGTGGACCAGTAAGCACGGCCAGGGACGCTATATCTCCCTAACTGCACACTGGGTAAATGTAGTGGCAGCTGGGCCCCAGGCGGAGAGCTGTTTGGCGCACGTCCTTCCGCCGCCAAGGATCGCAGGGCAACATTCTTTGCCTCCTGTTGCCACCTCCTCCTTCTCGGCTTCCTCCTCCTCTTCTTCCACCTGCTCATCCAGTCAGCCACACACCTTCACCACCAACTTCAGCACAGCCCGGGGTAAACGTCAGCAGGCCATTCTGAAACTCATATGTTTGGGGGACAGGCCCCACACCGCACAGGAGTTGTGGCGGGGTATAGAACAACAGACCGACGAGTGGTTGCTGCCGGTGAGCCTCAAGGCCGGCCTGGTGGTGTGTGATAATGGGCGAAATCTCGTTGCAGCTCTGGGACTAGCCAATTTGACGCACATCCCTTGCTTGGCGCATGTGCTGAATTTGGTGGTGCAGAAGTTCATTCACAACTACCCCGACATGTCAGAGCTGCTGCATAAAGTGCGGGCCGTCTGTTCGCGCTTCCGGCGTTCACATCCTGCTGCTGCTCGCCTGTCTGCGCTACAGCGTAACTTCGGCCTTCCCGCTCACCGCCTCATATGCGACGTGCCCACCAGGTGGAACTCCACCTTGCACATGCTGGACAGACTGTGCGAGCAGCAGCAGGCCATAGTGGAGTTTCAGCTGCAGCACGCACGGGTCAGTCGCACTACAGAACAGCACCACTTCACCACCAATGACTGGGCCTCCATGCGAGACCTGTGTGCCCTGTTGCGCTGTTTCGAGTACTCCACCAACATGGCCAGTGGCGATGACACCGTTATCAGCGTTACAATACCACTTCTATGTCTCCTTGAGAAAACACTTAGGGCGATGATGGAAGAGGAGGTGGCCCAGGAGGAGGAGGAGGAGGAGGAGGAGGAAGAGGGGTCATTTTTAGCACTTTCAGGCCAGTCTCTTCGAAGTGACTCAGAGGGAGGTTTTTGGCAACAGCAGAGGCCAGGTACAAATGTGGCCAGCCAGGGCCCACTACTGGAGGACGAGGAGGACGAGGATGAGGAGGAGGTGGAGGAGGATGAGGATGAAGCATGGTCACAGCGGGGTGGCACCCAACGCAGCTCGGGTCCATCACTGGTGCGTGGCTGGAGGGAAAGGCAGGACGATGACGATACGCCTCCCACAGAGGACAGCTTGTCCTTATCCCTGGGCAGCCTGGCACACATGAGCGACTACATGCTGCAGTGCCTGCGCAACGACAGCAGAGTTGCCCACATTTTAACCTGTGCGGACTACTGGGTTGCCACCCTGCTGGATCCACGCTACAAAGACAATGTGCCCACCTTACTTCCTGCACTGGAGCGTGATAGGAAGATGCGCGAGTACAAGCGCACGTTGGTAGACGCGCTACTGAGAGCATTCCCAAATGTCACAGGGGAACAAGTGGAAGCCCAAGGCCAAGGCAGAGGAGGAGCAAGAGGTCGCCAAGGCAGCTGTGTCACGGCCAGCTCCTCTGAGGGCAGGGTTAGCATGGCAGAGATGTGGAAAACTTTTGTCAACACGCCACAGCTAACTGCACCACCACCTGATACGCAACGTGTTAGCAGGAGGCAACATTTCACTAACATGGTGGAACAGTACGTGTGCACACCCCTCCACGTACTGACTGATGGTTCGGCCCCATTCAACTTCTGGGTCTCTAAATTGTCCACGTGGCCAGAGCTAGCCTTTTATGCCTTGGAGGTGCTGGCCTGCCCGGCAGCCAGCGTTTTGTCTGAACGTGTATTCAGCACGGCAGGGGGCGTCATTACAGACAAACGCAGCCGCCTGTCTACAGCCAATGTGGACAAGCTGACGTTCATAAAAATGAACCAGGCATGGATCCCACAGGACCTGTCCGTCCCTTGTCCAGATTAGACATTAACTACCTCCCCATAACCATATATTATTGGACTCCAGGGCACTTCCTCATTCAATCCTATTTTTATTTTCATTTTACCATTATATTGCGAGGCTACCCAAAGTTGAATGAACCTCTCCTCTGCCTGTGTGCTAGGCCTAAATATATGCCAATGGACTGTTGCAGTGGTGGCTGACATGAAGCCTGATTCTCTGCTATGACATGCAGACTAATTCTCTGCTGACATGAAGCCAGATTGTCTGTTACGGGACCTCTCTCCTCTGCCTGGGTGCTGGGCCTAAATTTATGACAATGGACTGTTGCAGTGGTGGCTGACGTGAAGCCTGATTCTCTGCTATGACATGCAGACTGATTCTCTGCTGACATGAAGCCAGATTGTCTGTTACGGGACCTCTCTCCTCTGCCTGTGTGCTAGGCCTAAATATATGCCAATGGACTGTTGCAGTGGTGGGTGACGTGAAGCCTCATTCTCTGCTATGACATGCAGACTGATTCTCTGCTGTCATGAAGCCAGATTGTCTGTTACGGGACCTCTCTGCTCTGCCTGTGTGCTAGGCCTAAATATATGCCAATGGACTGTTGCAGTGGTGGGTGACGTGAAGCCTCATTCTCTGCTATGACATGCAGACTGATTCTCTGCTGACATGAAGCCAGATTGTCTGTTACGGGACCTCTCTGCTCTGCCTGTGTGCTAGGCCTAAATATATGCCAATGGACTGTTGCAGTGGTGGGTGACGTGAAGCCTCATTCTCTGCTATGACATGCAGACTGATTCTCTGCTGTCATGAAGCCAGATTGTCTGTTACGGGACCTCTCTGCTCTGCCTGTGTGCTAGGCCTAAATATATGCCAATGGACTGTTGCAGTGGTGGGTGACGTGAAGCCTCATTCTCTGCTATGACATGCAGACTAATTCTCTGCTGACATGAAGACAGATTCTCTGTTACGGGACCTCTCTCCTCTGCCTGGGTGCTGGGCCTAAATATATGCCAATGGACTGTTGCAGTGGTGGCTGACGTGAAGCCTCATTCTCTGCTATGACATGCAGACTGATTCTCTGCTGACATGAAGCCAGATTCTCTGTTACGGGACCTCTCTCCTCTGCCTGTGTGTGTGCTGGGCCTAAATATATGCCAATGGACTGTTGCAGTGGTGGCTGACGTGAAGCCTCATTCTCTGCTATGACATGCAGACTGATTCTCTGCTGACATGAAGCCAGATTCTCTGTTACGGGACCTCTCTCCTCTGCCTGTGTGTGTGCTGGGCCTAAATATATGCCAATGGACTGTTGCAGTGGTGGCTGACGTGAAGCCTCATTCTCTGCTATGACATGCAGACTGATTCTCTGCTGACATGAAGCCAGATTCTCTGTTACGGGACCTCTCTCCTCTGCCTGTGTGTGTGCTGGGCCTAAATATATGCCAATGGACTGTTGCAGTGGTGGCTGACGTGAAGCCTCATTCTCTGCTATGACATGCAGACTGATTCTCTGCTGACATGAAGCCAGATTCTCTGTTACGGGACCTCTCTCCTCTGCCTGTGTGTGTGCTGGGCCTAAATATATGCCAATGGACTGTTGCAGTGGTGGCTGACGTGAAGCCTCATTCTCTGCTATGACATGCAGACTAATTCTCTGCTGACATGAAGACAGATTCTCTGTTACGGGACCTCCCTCCTCTGCCTGGGTGCTGGGCCTAAATATATGCCAATGGACTGTTGCAGTGGTGGCTGACGTGAAGCCTCATTCTCTGCTATGACATGCAGACTGATTCTCTGCTGACATGAAGACAGATTCTCTGTTACGGGACCTCTCTCCTCTGCCTGTGTGTGTGCTGGGCCTAAATATATGCCAATGGACTGTTGCAGTGGTGGGTGACGTGAAGCCTCATTCTCTGCTATGACATGCAGACTGATTCTCTGCTGACATGAAGACAGATTCTCTGTTACGGGACCTCTCTCCTCTGCCTGTGTGTGTGCTGGGCCTAAATATATGCCAATGGACTCTTACAGTGGTGGCTGACGTGAAGCCTGATTCTCTGCTATGATATGAAGACTGATTCTCTGCTGACATGAAGCCAGATTGTCTGTTACGGGACCTCTCTCCTCTGCCTGTGTGCTAGGCCTAAATATATGCCAATGGACTGTTGCAGTGGTGGCTGACGTGAAGCCTCATTCTCTGCTATGACATGCAGACTGATTCTCTGCTGACATGAAGCCAGATTGTCTGTTACGGGACCTCTCTCCTCTGCCTGGGTGCTGGGTAGTGTTGAGCGCGAATATTCGAAAAGCAAATTTTTTTCGCGAATATCGCAACTTCGCGATTTCGCGAATATTTCGAATATAGTGCTATATATTCGTAAAAACGAATATTCGTTTTTTGTTTTTTCCCCCCCCCCCCCACAAAATTACAGTACACATATAATTGATTGTTTCCCAAAGGTCCAACAGCTCAGATCTTACTCACATTGCCTAGAAAGTGATTGAGGCGCGAATCTTCGTAAGGCGATTTTATTAGCGCACATGCGAATATCGGCACGTCCCAGAACAGAGGCAAAGGGCTTTGCATTCATACATTAGTGAATTGAGTTGCGAATCTTCGTAAGGCGATTTTATTAGCGCACATGCGAATATCTACACTTGTCCCAGAACAGAGGCAAAGGGCTTTGCATTCATACATTAGTGATTGAATTGAGCTGCGAATCTTCGTAAGGCGATTTTATTAACGCAAATGCAAATATCTACACTTGTCCCCAGAACAGAGAGGCAAAGGCCTGTGCATGTGCATTCATATAGTATAGCACCATATTCGCGAATACGTAGAACTTCGTAAAATTCGATTTACGAATATTCGTATTTTTTATTTTACTTTCCACCTTACAGATTACATTGATCTGTACTCTGTCAACTACTGTCATCACCCCCCACTGTATCTCGATTGATTCCCAAAAGTCTCACATTCCCTAGAAAGTGATTGAGGTGCGAATCTTCGTA
The DNA here is from genome assembly GCF_014858855.1 of Bufo gargarizans. NCBI lineage: Eukaryota > Metazoa > Chordata > Amphibia > Anura > Bufonidae > Bufo > Bufo gargarizans. The sequence goes on along the minus strand of NC_058081.1, from coordinate 723,274,314 downwards.
AGGCGATTTTATTAGCGCACATGCGAATATCTACACTTGTCCCAGAACAGAGGCAAAGGGCATTGCATTCATACATTAGTGATTGAATTGAGTTGCGAATCTTCGTAAGGCGATTTCATTAGCGCACATGTGAATTTTGCATAGCATATGTATTATGCGATGCGAAAATTCGAATTATCGCATATGCGAAATAATAACGAATTTGAATAATCGCGAATATTTTACGAATATTCTTTCGAATATTCACAAAATTTCGCGAATTCGAATATGGGACATGCCGCTCAACACTAGTGCTGGGCCTAAATTTATGACAATGGACTGTTGCAGTGGTGGGTGACGTGAAGCCTGATTCTCTGCTATGACATGCAGACTGATTCTCTGCTGACATGAAGCCAGATTGTCTGTTACGGGACCTCTCTCCTCTGCCTGGGTGCTGGGCCTAAATATATGCCAATGGACTGTTGCAGTGGTGGCTGACGTGAAGCCTCATTCTCTGCTATGACATGCAGACTGATTCTCTGCTGACATGAAGCCAGATTCTCTGTTACGGGACCTCTCTCCTCTGCCTGGGTGCCGGGGCCTAAATATCTGAGAATGGACTGTTCCAGTGGTGGGTGACGGGAAGCCAGATTCTCTGCTATGGAACCTCTCTCCAATTGATTTTGGTTAATTTTTATTTATTTAATTTTTATTTTAATTCATTTCCCTATCCACATTTGTTTGCAGGGGATTTACCTACATGTTGCTGCCTTTTGCAGCCCTCTAGCTCTTTCCTGGGCTGTTTTACAGCCTTTTTAGTGCCGAAAAGTTCGGGTCCCCATTGACTTCAATGGGGTTCGGGTTCGGGACGAAGTTCGGATCGGGTTCGGATCCCGAACCCGAACATTTCCGGGATGTTCGGCCGAACTTCTCGAACCCGAACATCCAGGTGTTCGCTCAACTCTACTTCTGACCCCTGTCACGGGAGAGACTGACAGTACCCCCCCTTCTACGGGTGGTAGAGAGTAAACAGTAATAAATGCATTTTAAAAATACATGATTGTTCAAAATTAAACATTTAAAAAAATATAATTTTTAGGCTCATATATGAGCTTCATAATCATTACAAAAAAAATAAAAAAACTATTAAAAATGTATAAAAAATATAAGAGTTTAAATCACCCCCCATTCTTACCGAATAAATGTAATAAAATGTGATCAAAAAGTCACACACTCTCCAAAATGGTATCAATAAACACTACAAATTGTCCTGTAAAAAATAATCCCCCACACAGCTCAGTAAATATAACTATAAAAAAGTAATGGGTGATGTAAAACCAATATTATTTTTCAAAGTTTAAATTTATTTAGACATAAAAAAAACATATATATTGGGTAATCATACTGACCCAGAGAATGAAGAGCATGGGTCAGTTTTGCCACAAACAAAATGCCTTGGTAACATAACCCGTAAAACAGTGGAGGAATTGTGTATTTTTCCCAATTCCACCCCATTTGGAATTTTTTTATCCGCAAAAAATAAGCACTCATATAGCTATGTGAATGGAAATATTAAAAGTCAGGGCTAGATAGGGAAGAAAAATGAAAACACAAAAATGAAAAAAACTCTGGTAGTAAAGGGATTAAAAGTACACTGTCTGACTAGGAAGAATATATTTGATATGATAAATATGATATTTACGGACTCTATACTAACAGGGAATGTTGCACAGGATTGGCATTTAGCAAATGTGGTGCCAATATTCAAAAAGAAGTAAAAAACAGTCCCTGGAAACTATAGGCCGGCAAGTTTAACATGTGTTGTGTGTAAACAGTTTGAGAGTTTTTTAACACATGCTATCTTGGAGTACCTCAATGAAAATAAGTGAATAATGCCATATCAGCATGGCTTCATGAGGGATCAGTCATGTCAAACTAATTTAATCAGTTTTTATGAGTAGGTTTTCAGAATTGACCGGGGTGAATCAATGGATGGCGTATATCTTGACTAGGATTGAGCGAACCCGAACTGTAAAGTTCGCTTTCGTGCCGAACTTTAGGATTTTTGGACCCCGGACCCGAACCCGAACTTTTTAGTAAAAGTTTGGGTTCGAGTTCGGTGTTCGGCGAGTTAATGACTGCCTTTGTGACAGTCCAATACTAGTGTTAAATATTGCTGTTATATTCTGGGTTTAAAAAAAACACCCATTTTTGGCAAGACACTACATTTGGGGCCTTTGCTGCATTTCTGACAGTGAAATACAAGCTTTAAATACTGCAATTGTATACTGGGTTTAAAAAAAAAAAACACCCATTTTGGGCAAGACACTACATTTGTGGCCTTTGCTGCATTTCTGACAGTCCAATACAAGCGGTACACACTGCTGTTATATTCTGGTATTAAAAAACACCCTTTCTGGGCAAGATAATACATTTGCGGCCTTTGTTGCATTTGTGACAGTTAAATACAAACTTTAAATACTGCTGTTATATTTTGGTTTAAAAAAAAGCACCCATTTTTTGCAAGACCCTACATCTGGGGCCTTTGCTGCATTTGTCACAGTCAAATACTGGCGTTATATAGTGCTGTTATATTCTGGGTTAAAAAAAAACACCAATTTTTGGCAAGACCCTACATCTGGGACCTTTGCTGCATTTGTTACAGTGAAATACAAGCTTTAAATACTGCAATTATATGCTGGATTAAAAAAAAATCACCAGGACCCCTGCTGATTTTTTATTTTTTTATAAATTTTAATTAAAATAAAAAAATAATAAAAAATAATAAAAAATAAAATATATATATATATATATTTCACAGGTATGTAGTAGCCTTACCCAATAATGTATAGAATAACTGTATAATAAATATTGGAATTTACTAGGTACAAAAATATCCTACTCAGAAAAGAAGGGGGGGTAGAGACAGAAGAGATAAAAGGAGACTTAAAAAGAAGCAGATAGGAGGGAAAGAGGGGAGGGAGGGGGGAGAACGGGAGAGGGGAGAGATTGAGGAGGGATAGGAGAGGGAAAATAGAGATGAGACAGAAAAGAGAGGAGAGAGGGGGAGGGAAAGGAGAGGAGAAGGGAAAGAGATTGAGGAGGAGAGAAGAGATGAGACGGAAAAGAGAGAAGAGAGAGAGAGCAGATTGAGGATAGATACATTCTGTAGAATGATAAATTCATAGTATACAGTGGAGCCAAGAGTTCAAATGTTACACTGCCCTCTTCTGTCATGTTGATTAAATTATAAAATAATCAGAATTTTTTTAGGTTTGTTTAGTTTTAATTCTTATTATTTGTATTTCTTTTTGTGTTAGGTCAGCATGTATACTGCGACTGATGTAAACCTGACCTTTGCCGATAAATATCAGGATTACAACAATAGGTATGTTCATTTTCTTTCTCCCTTCTTCAAGAGAAAATTAGGTTAGGCTCTGTTCACACTGCAACAGATTCTCCATCTCAGATGTTGCCATTTTTATGAAAAAAAAAAAACAAACACTACATGCAGTATTATTCTCTGTCAAAATGATGGAATGTTAATGTAACCCTTCTTACCCTTCTTACCCCAATGGAAGTCAATGGGATCCTTCAGGCGACAGTGGTGTTTGGTGCATAATGGATCAGTCACTACATTGTGGTTTCAGAGTTACTGAAATGCCAATGAAGAGGATACTCCATGCTAATAATAGATGTTTCAAAGACCACATGGATATTAAAACATAACATTTTAATACTTTATGATAATAAAAAGACCACTAACATGGTCAGAAAACAAACAAAGAGGGGCCCCCAGACATACATATAAAAAAAAAAAAAAAAACAGAAAACAAACATGGGCTGATCAGGCAGGGTATGATAGAATACAGAGGTATGTAAGGGAAGGTAACATTTTCCCTAAAAATACCTTGACTACCCATGACAGCAGGGAATCACCCTGATGGTGGATGATTTCATGATGGCTCCTCCACCATCAGGGCAATTCCCTGTTGTCAGGGTTAGTCCGGGTATTTATATGGAAAGATTTCCCATCCCTTACATGCCTCCAACACTTATACTATCATACCCTCCCTGAACAACCTATGTTTGGTTTTTGGTTAGATTTTTTTTTTAAGTGTGGGGGCCTTAATTTAATTTGTTTCTGACAATGTTAGCGATCTTTTTATTATCATAGAGTAATAAAATTAAAAAAATATATATGTCCATGCCACAGATGTGAACAGAGCCTTTTATACACTTCCTCTCCTCATTTATTATTTGGAAAAAAAAAACTTGGATGCGGCTGACATAACCAGTGGAGATGAGCTAAGTTTTGAAAAATTTTATTTGGCCGATTTGCCAAACTTCAACAAGAAATTCAATTTGTAACTAAGAGGGTTGAGCGAACCCGAACTGCGGACTTTTTCACTGAAGTTCGGGTTCTGTGTTCGGGTAATTTTATTATTTTCCATTATAACATGGTTATAATAGAAAATAATAGCATTCTTAAGACAGAATGCTAAATAAAATGGCCATTGAGAGGTTAAAAAGAATTAAAAAAAACTCACTTCATCCACTTGATCGCGCAGTCATTATTCTTTTCTTTCTGGAGGACCCGCAAAAGGACCTGCGGTGGTGTCATCACAGGTCCTTTTGCGGGTCCTGCAGAAAGAAGAAATAAAAGGGATACCGCTGCACGATCAAGTGGATGATGTGAGTTTTTTTTTATTATTTTCAACCCCTCAAAGGCCATTTTATTTAGCATTCTGTCTTAAGAATGCTATTATTTTCCATTATAACCATAGGCACAATATCAAAGGACCTGGAATCAAATACACAGATGATATTACTTGTTAGCAATCAGAGACCATAGCAGGTGTAGGAATGGTAGTGCCCGCTCTGGGGTACTACACTTGCAGTGATTGTCTGTGTGCTCGTATGGAGAGAAGGAACTTGGTCATCCCAGCTACATTCTATTTCTGGTTTGAGATATCGGCAGCGTGGATCTAAATATGTGAACTTGTTTGTGGTGAAGCTGCCTTACTTCTATAGATCCTGCAGCGCCAAAAAACTGTGGACTTTGGACAATAAGGTTTTTTTATTTTTTTATTTTACTATGATCAAAATGCTTAGGTCCATTCCCTTTGTCAAGGTGTCCTTTTTTGAGTGGATCCTAACGCTACTTTTGCAAAGCACCACAGGGTCAACTCACCAGCAGACCCTCACCTACAATATTTTAGAGGGTCAGCTCACCTGCAGGCCCTCATATATAATGTTTTAGAGGGTCAGCTTACCAGCAGATCCTCACCTACAATCTTTTAGAGTGTCAGCTCACCTTCAGGCCCTCGTATATAATGTTTTAGAGGGTCAGCTCACCAGCAGTCCCTCACATATAATGTTTTTGAGGGTCAGCTCACCAGCAGGTCCTCAACCATATTGTTTTACAGGGTCAGCTCAGCAGCATGCACTCACCCCTATTGTTTTAGAGAGTCAGCTCTGCATCAGTCCCTCACCGCTAATGTTTTAGATGGTTCAGCTCAGCAGCAGGCCCTCGCCCGTAATGTTTTAGAGGGTCACCAGCAGGCCCTTGTTACTAATGTTTTTTAGGGTCACCAGCAGGCCACCAATCATAATTTTTCAAGAGTGTGTAATGAAGGGTGTATTGGAGTGCCGGTTCCTTGTAATTTTTTAAAGCCCTTTCACTTAGTGCATAGGCTTTATGAGTCTAGGAGTCCCACTACCTGAACAATTGTACCACAATGTGAATAAGGCCTTCCATTATGTGATATACAGGTTGTAACGGAGTGTCTCTTCCTTGTAATTTTTGGCAGCACTTGCACTTTATATACAAGTAAATATATAGGAAATGTTTCCTAACAATTTTTACTCTAACATCGATTTTATCTTCAGTTTTGTGTCAGTCTGTAAAAGTGGCGTACTACTCAGACAACACCGTTCCCAGCAGCGACCTGGGAGTCCAAGATGCATCCAGACATCCTCCCCATGCTGTTCCCGAACCATTTTGGTGGTGTTTCCATCAATTTCTGACCTTTTTCGTATGAACCAGACACCCTCCCCTCTTCAGAGCAGGGGGTGCCTGGTTTAATGCTCGGGTTTTCCTATTGACTTCCATTGTGCTCTGGTGCTCTGTAGAGCACCCAAGCATCCTGAGGTGTTTGACCCGAGCACCCGAACACCTGAACACTTTGGTGCTCGATCAACACTAATTGTAACTTTAGTTTGGTTTCTGCCCCTGTTCTCCATGTATGACTGAGTGTACTAAGTGGATATTTGTTGAGCTATAAAATCTTCAAGGGTCTAACCTCTGTCCTTTCTTTTAAGGTCATATTACAAACACAATGAGACAAATGAAAAAAGTATTAACAGCGAAGTTGATGATTCAGACTTCAGATTAATGACGATAACATTTACCTTATACAGCATCATTTTTGTTCTTGGGACTATCGGTAATGGATTAGTCATCTGGATTGCTGGATTCAGGATGAAGAAGACAATCAGCGCTGTGTGGTTCCTCAACCTGGCCATTGCGGACTTCCTCTGCTGTGCTTCTCTTCCTCTGCGCATTGCAGAGTGGTCTTACTTTTTCTCAAACTATGTTGAACACACAGAGGATTTTTGCATAGCAAATATTATTCTGTTCAATCTTAATGTGAGCGCCAGTGTTCTTCTCTTGACGGCCATGAGTATTGACCGCTGTGTATCCGTCCTGTGGCCATTTTGGACTAAAGTTCACAGAACACATAGGCTAGTGAGAATCAGTGCAGCAATTATTTGGGTGCTGAGTTTGCTCCTGACTGGTATAGTGTATTACTTATATAGAGTTCTTCTTAAAGATTATTATGAATGGTGTATATTCTCTTTGATTATCCAGCACAATCTCCTTAACAAAAAACAAACAATTCAACTGATCAGGTTACTTATAATGTTTGTGATCCCGTTTCTCATCATCTTGATCAGCTATGTTATTGTTTTCCTCAAAATTAGAAAATCTAAGACATCCCAGAGATCTCAGAGGCCCTACAGGATCATCACCGCTGTTATATTGGGTTTCTTTATCTGCTGGCTTCCATATTACATCTGGCCACTAACACCTACTTATGATGAACCTTCATATGATATTCAATTCTATGTAGTAAATACTATTGTTACTAACCTGGCTTGTCTTAACAGTTGCATCAATCCAATCATTTATATTTTTATGGGCCAAAATTTTAAAATCTGCTTCTTCAGATCTATCCCGGCCAGGCTACAAAGAGCTTTTAGTGAACATCCTAATGACCTACAAGAGGATCATGAACATGCTGTCACTACTGAAGTTTAAAATATATTCCACTTACTTGCCTCATGAAAAAAAAATATTCTATATTTTTCAAACCAATATCTGGACCTAAATATTTTTGTAATTGAATGTAATTCAAAATTTGAGTGGCCACTACAGCCTCATTCACGTGTCAGTGTTTTGTTCAGTGTTTTCCATCAGTGATTGAGAGCCAAAACCAGGATTGGAGCCTCCACAGACATCAGGTAAAAGGGGGAGATCTGCACCTTTTCTGGGTTTCGACTCACACCTGGTTTGGGCTCAAAATCAAGAACCAAAACAATGACGTGGGAATAAGGACTAAAGAAACAATTCCAGCAATAAAAGTGGAAATCTCTGGATCCATGCAAGGTGTAGGCTGGTTCTCCCTTTGTACTATATGATCTTAAATTTTTACATTGAGAATGGGATAACCTATTTAAATGATTTTTCTAGGATTTAAAGCGATATGTAAAAGGAAATATAGAGCCCCACAGCAAAACATAGTAATGGCTCCTCTCTTCATAAATTGTTTGCCACATTTATTTGTATTATTTTTTAATTTTGGGTAAAGTTTTTTTTTCTCAATAAAAAAAAAAAAGTTGTGCTCTTCTGTACCCACTTAACCTGACTTCTGTATCTGAGAACATGTTACAAATGCTTTATATATGTGGCACTATTTAAAAAACAAACAAAAAAAACGTATTTCTTAATATATTTATGCCAGACATTTGGTGAAAATGCAGTACTGCTGACCTAGGGGTATCTGTAATTGCTTAATGTTTTATAGGTAATGATATGTATTTTACATTGTATTAGCCATACATTCCAGCAGGGAAGACATGGATGGCAAATGAATGGCAGGAACAGAGCTAACCACCTCCACTCTCATCTTCGCAGGAGCAGGCCTGTCCTGCTTCCTGCCAGGAAGAGCAATTACTGTGTAGATTCAGTGAGGAGAGGAAGCACACTACAGAGCTCCTGCTCCTTGTAAAGATTCTACATAAAGACCAACTTAATCCTACCTCAAGAAAACATTTGAGAGACAAGACAGCTGAGTGAGCAGCAAAATTCTCGATGACAAACACTGCTGAAAGGTAAGGGATTACAGCTCAGACACCCATCACAAAAACTAATACTAGGTCAGATAAAGTTCAAGTCTGAATTTAACAATGATCTATAACCACAAGTGTTATGTTACAGCCATCCAACCTGCCTCCATAAATCTTTAATTGGTGCCATAAACTGTGCTTTGAATTTGCTGTTAATCGATAAAATATAAAATTGGACTCCTGCTGACTTGTCTCAGATGGAGTAGCCCCCCCTGGGAATTCATCCAGCTTTGTGACTTCCTCATTTTCCTGCTCCTCGACGGCTTGATCAATGACACAACACAATGCACGCTCCAGAAAGAAGGCATAAGATATGATGTATGATGGTGCCCTGGCTGTGACTGACCAGTTTGGTGATCTCATCAAATGGCCGCAGAAATCTGCATGTGTCACGCATGAGCAGCCACTGGCGCAGTGAAAAGAAACCAAACTCCCAAGAACTTGACCTGCTGCAGAATTCGTACAGGTAGTCGTTAACTGCACGTTGCTGCTGGAGCAGCCTATCAAACATATACAAGGTGGAGTTCCAGAGCGTTGGACTGTCACAAATCAGATGTCTGACGTGCAGGTGGTGTTGCCACTGAACGTCAGCAAGGATAGCCATGGCCTTGTAAGATCTTCTAAAATGGCCAGAGATTTTCCTGGCCTGCTGCAAGACGTCCTGGTCCCCGAGGTATTTGGCAACGAATTGCTGCATGACTAAGTTCAGGACATGTGCCATGCACGGTACGTGTGTCATTTTGCCCTGTTTCAGAGCTCAGCAGATTGGCACCATTGCATGCCACTTAAGCATGGGGTTAGCCACTGATCGGCCTGTGACCGCAGACCTGAAAGCAGTGCAGGACCAGTGTGTCTCTTGACTTCCAGGCACAACAGCCGCAGCACAGCATGGCAATGTCTCACCTGGCACATCGAATAGGTTCTGGGGAGCTTGGGGGATGCAGCGGAAGAGGTGGTAGCAGTGGAAAAAAAGGAGTCAGCCGAGGAAGAGACGGAGTATGGAGTAGGAGGAGGAGAATAAGAGGCAGGCCTGCATGCAATCTGTGGTGATAACATCAAATCCACACGGGTGCCACGGGTTAAATGCTTGATGCCGTGAAAAGGTTAACCCAGTGGGCAGTAAAAGTTATGTACCTTCCCTGCCCATGTTTGCTAGACCACGTGTCTGTGGTCATATGTATCTTGTGCCAGAGATATATTCACTTGCCGATGAACATGGCCGTATAGCTCTCGATGCCCTTGTGGGAGAAGTATTTCCTTCCGTGGACCTTCCATTATGGTGGGCCAATGGCCACAGATTTTCTAAAGGCCTCAGAGTCCACCAGTTTATATGGCATTAGTTGGCGGGCTAGCAGTTCTGACAAGCCAGCGGTCAACCGTTGGGCAAGAGGGTTATCCGGCAGTCATCAACTTTTTACACTCGAACATTTGGGCTAAGGAGGCCTGCCTTCTGCCAGATGAATGCGATGACGGCACGGTGGAAGGTGGAGTGGAGGACAAATGGGAGGAGAGAGAAGAAGAAGAGGCAGGACGTGGTGCTCCGGTAGTGTGGCTTTGTGGGTTCTGACGGCGTTGCTCCTACTGGGCTCGGTGATGGGAGGCCAGGTGCCTTTTTAAGGCGGTTGTCCCAAGGTGAGTGTTGGGCTTACCGCGACTTATGCGTTGAGAGCACAGGCTACAGATGGCAACACTATTGTCAGCAGTTGACACGTTAAAAAAAGCCCACACTTCGGAGCCATGTGCCGACGTCCTGGGAGCGCAACATGTGACCGTGCATGGTGGATGGCTCGCTACAGATACATTTGCAGTCTGCTTTTTGCCTCCTGTGCACTCTGAGTTCTGCCTGCTTCTCCTCCTTCTCCTACCTATCTGCTGCTCCGTCTCTCCCTCTGAACTCCCCTACTCTTCCTCTCTCCTGGGCACCCACGTGACGTCCATCGACACTGCAGTGTTACACTACCCACGTGGGTACTGGAAAGTCGTAGTGTTATGCTTGATATAATCTGTTTTATGCTGCAGTGCCTCTTTATGCATAATCCTTGCCTACAAGTGTGTTAGATTCCATTACACTGAGCCTACCACTAGAGAGAGACAACACATCCCATATATATAGCCCAGCTCAGACCTAGTCTTGGCAGTTTAGTCTTAGCTCTCAGTCTGGAGTCTTCAGCCCTGAGCTGAAGTGGTCAACATACTCAGAAGGATATTAATCGAGAAAGCACTAAAGAAACAGACACCCAAAGGGTTATGGCCATCGCTATACGCGCCTTAGGACCTTTGGAGTCAAAAGTGAAGGATTTACCGACCTCCGGCAGCCTCACTAACTTGCACTGGGATTACAGGGACCAGCATAGAAGTCATCAGTAAGCATAAAACTTATACCATTAATAGCCTGAGAGACAGACATAAAACCTCTAAGCAGTGGACCTCTTGCAGCTTTACCTCTGTCCATCTTAAAATGACTGTATTTCATATCTGGATGTACTAGAGACTGTTTAATACTTGGATGTAACCGTTATCAGGAGCAACGTTCAGTAAAAGTTATAAGCTGGATTGCACCTTCCTTATTTCAGTCTCCAATTCCTCAGTTAACACTACAGTAAATGCTTTGTACCACCATAAAAGGTACTGGCATCACAACTACAAGGGACTTTGCCATAGGCACATTAATACAGACCATCAAAGGCACCTCAAACCACCATCTGGCCTGTGTCCATTACACCAGAGTGTGCCCCAGAAAATGTATGTGCCGTTCTCCTCTTCACTTGTGCAGGCCTGCCCAGGGACAACATAACCGTGAGTAACCAGAACTGTATTGACCTCGGCCCACCTAATGCTCACACCATGACCTCACGTATAATTCCCCTGTCGGTCTGGCTCACTGCATAATAAATCTTGGCGTCACAAACAAGATTTATTCCTTTGTGCCTTTAATGAACTGTGTGAACAGTTTCAAGTAAAAAAAAAGAAATCTAAATTCGCCCCTTTCCTCTGATTTTATAATAAAAAAAGAAAAACCGCACATATTAGGTATTGCTGCGTCCATAACGACCGTATATATAAATATATCACATGATCCACCCCGTCCGATAGACACCATAAAAAATAAAAACTTTGTAAAAAAAAAGCCATTTTTGTCACCTTACATCACTAAAAGTGCAACACCAAGCTATCAAAAAGGCGTATGCCCCCCAAAATAGTACCAATCTAACCATTAACTCATCCCGCAAAAAATGAGCCCCTACATAGGACAATCTAAAAAAAAAAAAAACTATGGCTCTCAGACTATGGTCTCCAACATGATTTTTTTTTCAAAAATGCTTTTATTCTGTTAAATGTAAAAAAAATAAAAATAAAAGTATACATATTAGATATCGCCGCATTCGTAAAAACCTTTTCTATTAAAAAAACACATGACCTAACCCCTCAGGTGAACACTGTAAAAAAAATTAAAATAGTGTCACCTTACATCACAAAAAGTGTAATAGCAAGCAATATCAAAAAGTCATTTGCACCCCAAAATTGTACCAATTAAACCGTCATCACATCCCTCAAAAACGTATACCCTACCTAATAGAATCGCCCAAAAAATTAAAAATAGACTATGGCTCTCAGACTATGGTGACACTAAAACATGTTTTTGTTGTCTAAAAAAATGATATTAGTGTATAAAATTTTAATAAATAAAAAATAGTATACATATTTGGTATCGCCGCGTCCGTATCAACCTTCTCTATAAAAATATCACATGATTTAACCCCTCAGGAGAACACCGGGAAAAAAAATGTGTTAAAAAGCCATTTTGTCACCTTACATCACAAAAAGTTTAATAGTGATCAAAAAGTCATATGCACACCAAAATTGTACCAATCAAACCGTCATCTCATACTGAAAAAAATGAGCCCCTACATAAGACATTCGCCCAAAAAATATATAAAAAAATATGGCTTTCAGAATATGGAGACACTAAAACGATTTTTTTTCCAAAATGTTTTATTATGTAATACTGAAACAAACAACCAAAAAAGTCAAATTTGGCATTGTCGCATCCATAACAACCTGCTCTATAAAAATAGCTCATGATTAGAGTTTAGCGAACCCGAACTGTAAAGTTTGAGTTCGCACTGAACTCTAGGTTTTTGGGCACCCTGGGTGGAAGACGATGCAGGGGACGATGAGGTCCTAGACCCCACATGGAATGAAGGTCGTGCCACTGACTTTCAGATTTCGGAGGAAGAGGCAGCGGTGAGACGGAGCCAACAGCGTAGCAAAAGAGGGAGCAGGGTGCAAAAGCAGAGCAGCCGTCGCCAAAACAGTTTGCCTGCTACTGCCCACCGTTAGCAGTGGCCTAACATTCGATTATCACTATTGGGGAGAAATCATCTCTTGAAAATGAGAAGTATGTCTAAATTACTCTATCCGCTAGAGACTAGTCCTGTTTTGCTGAAGCGTTAACATGTTTCCAGATTAAACAGAGCTTTCACAGCCTTTCTATGGCTGGGTAGACGCCCCCAGATTAAATAGTGAAAACTAATGGCAACCAGTGAGGACTGTGGTATGGCGTTTCCGAATATCTGAAATTATAACCTTGCATGTATAGTGTCACAACCAGACAGCTGAGAAGCTCTGACAGAGGCCTTTCAGAACCTCCCCCTTGAGTTCTGTGTTGTGGTATTCAGCTCCTCCTCTCATTAGCGTCTCTCAGCTGTTATGTGTTGGACTAATTGTTTCCCTTTAAATTCTTCCCCAGAATGCTTTTCTGGGCGGCTTATATTTCTTCCTGGAGTATGTGTGCATGCCCATCTGGTTCTCCTCTCCTCCACAAAGTTAAGTGTTACACTATTATCTGTTATTTTCTGTTTGCTGGATCCCAGGTGACCCTGACTCCCTCCGTGTCTGGTGTAGGGAGCCGGTGGTCGTGTCCCCTCACTATTGTAGGGTGCTCAGGGCTTTATAGTCAAGGTTCGTGGATATGCATACCTCCACCATTCGGATCTATGCATAGGCTGAGCAGCCAGGGAAAGTGCCAGGTCTTCTACAGGGGTCTCCCTTTCGTTCCTTAGCTTTTGGATCCAGCGAGACATTTATGCATGTTGTTTTGCCTTGTTACCTGTACACATTCCGTGACATTATAAGCCGCCAAAACCGTCTTAAGCATGGATCCGGTTTCACTTTTGGCTGAACGCTTCCAGGGTCTTTCATTGGAGGTAGCTGACCTCCGTAAGACTTTTTCTCAGCTTCAAGTGACCGGTTCAGCTTGCGTTCATGGAGCTTGTTCTGAGCCTAAGATCTCGCTCCCGGATACGTTCTCCGGGGGTAGTGAGAATTTTGTGCGTTTTAGAGAGGCTTGCAAACTCCATTTTCGCCTTCTTCCCCATTCTTCTGGTGATGAGGAACTGAGGGTGGGGATCATTATATCGCTGCTCAGGGGTAACGCTCAGTCCTGGGCCTTTTCGCTGCCGGAGGGGGCACGGCCCCTCCGTTCAGTGGATGAATTCTTTTTAGCCCTGGGTCAGATATATGATGATCCGGATCGTATTGCTCTGGCGGAGTCTAGACTACGTCTCCTATGCCAGGGTAAACAATCCGCAGAAATATACTGCTCAGAATTTCGGAGTTGGGCAGCTGATACTGGTTGGAATGATGCTGCACTCCGAAGTCAATTTTGCCATGGTCTTTCAGAGGGATTGAAAGATGCATTTGCCTTTCATGAAAGGCCTATTTCTTTGGACTCTGCTATGTCTCAGGCCGTTCGTATTGACAGGCGTCTTAGAGAGAGAGGAGAGATCTCTCCTTCCTGTCATACTCGGTCCCAGGACTGTGCAGCGGTCCCATTCTCTGCGCAGGGGTCTCAGTCGCTGTCAGCCCCTTCTGAGCAGGAGCCCATGCAGCTGGGGTTGATTGCTTCTGACAATAGAAGATTCAGCCCGCATGGGAGGGTTTGTTTTTGTTGTGGAGGTATTAATCATTTGGCAAATATTTGTCCCTCTAGGAGATTCAGGCAGTTCTCTGGGTATAATAAAGAAACAAAGAGGAAAAAATCTTTGAAAAATGTTCCGTCTGTTACTATTGGCAGGATTGAGGCGGAGATTGAAGATTTTCCGTTTGCTTGTAGTTCCCGTTTTGTCCTGCCGGCTAGGGTGGCGCTAGAGAGCAAGAACATTTTTTGTGAGATTTTTGTGGATAGTGGAGCAGCGGTCAATCTCATTGATAATCACTTTGCGATAACTCATGGTTTCCAGGTGTGCGCTTTGAGAAAGGATATTCCTGTATTTGCTATCGATTCCGCTCCACTTTCTCAGAAATCATTAAAGGGCATAGTTCACAATATCCGTTTAATTGTGAGTGATGCTCATGTTGAGGATGTGTCATGTTTCGTCCTTAGCGGTTTGCCCACCCCGCTGGTGTTGGGGCTGCCCTGGCTCACTAAGCATAACCCCACCATTGATTGGCAAGCAAAGCAAATAAATGGTTGGAGTGACTTTTGCAGAGAGAATTGCCTCATGACATCTGTTTCTGAGGTTGCTACTAAGACTATACCATCTTTTCTCTCTGAATTTTCGGATGTCTTCTCTGAGAGTGGAGTTCAGGATTTGCCCCCGCACAGGGAGTACGATTGCCCTATTAATCTCATCCCAGACGCCAAGCTGCCTAAATCTCGTTTATACAATCTTTCCCAACCTGAGAGGATCGCTATGCGTGCTTATATCTCTGAGAGTCTGAGAAAGGGATACATACGACCCTCGAAGTCACCTGTTGCCGCTGGTTTTTTCTTTGTTAAGAAAAAAGATGGTTCTTTAAGACCTTGTCTGGATTTCAGGGAGCTGAACAATATCACAATTCGTGACCCTTATCCGCTTCCTCTGATCCCGGACCTATTTAACCAGGTTGTTGGGGCTAAAGTCTTTTCCAAATTAGATTTAAGAGGGGCATACAACCTGGTCAGGGTCAGAGAAGGGGACGAATGGAAGACGGCCTTCAATACCCCTGAGGGCCATTTTGAAAACTTGGTTATGCCTTTTGGTTTGATGAATGCCCCAGCCGTTTTCCAGCATTTCGTGAACAGCATTTTTTATCATTTGATGGGAAAATTTGTATTGGTGTATTTGGATGACATTTTGATTTTTTCTCCCGATTTCAAAACTCATAAGGAACATTTACGTCAGGTCTTGCTCATCCTGCGGGAGAATAAATTATATGCGAAACTGGAAAAATGTGTGTTTGCGGTTCCAGAAATTCAATTTCTGGGGTTTCTTCTCTCCGCTTCTGGTTTTCGCATGGACCCAGAGAAGGTCCGCGCTGTGCTTGAGTGGGAGCTTCCTGAGAATCAAAAGGCGCTGATGCGTTTTTTGGGCTTTGCCAATTATTACAGGAAGTTCATCTTGAATTATTCTTCTATTGTTAAACCACTCACTGATATGACCAGAAAGGGGGTAGATTTTTCTTCTTGGTCAGTAGAGGCGCGTAAGGCTTTTTCTGATATCAAGGAGAGTTTTGCTTCCGCTCCCATCTTGGTGCAACCTGATGTTTCGTTACCCTTCATAGTTGAGGTTGATGCTTCTGAGGTGGGTGTGGGGGCGGTCTTGTCTCAGGGTTCCTCTCCTGCCAATTGGCGACCGTGTGCCTTTTTCTCAAAAAAACTCTCCTCCGCAGAGAGAAATTACGATGTGGGAGATAGGGAATTGTTGGCCATCAAGTTGGCTTTTGAGGAATGGCGCCATTGGCTAGAGGGAGCCAGACACCCTATTACCGTATTTACTGACCATAAAAATCTGGCCTACTTGGAGTCAGCCAAGCGTCTGAACCCGAGACAGGCCAGATGGTCGTTGTTCTTTTCTAGGTTTAATTTTGTTGTCACGTTCCGCCCTGGAGTTAAGAATGTGAAGGCAGATGCCCTGTCACGTTGTTTTCCGGGAGGCGGGAATTTTGAAGACCCGGGTCCCATTTTGGCTGAAGGTGTGGTGGTCTCTGCTCTTTTTCCTGAATTGGAGGCAGAGGTGCAGGCAGCCCAGTCAGAGGCTCCTGATCTTTGTCCTCCTGGGAGGTTGTTTGTGCCTCTCGCTTTAAGACACAAGATTTTTAAAGAACACCACGATACGGTCCTTGCTGGGCACCCGGGGGTAAGAGCCACACTGGATCTCATCGCTCGGAGATTCTGGTGGCCTGCGCTTCGTAAGTCGGTTGAGGGTTTTGTGGCAGCCTGCGAGACTTGCGCTCGTGCCAAAGTCCCTCATTCACGGCCATCAGGTCCTCTCCTTCCCTTACCCATTCCTTCCCGTCCTTGGACACATCTGTCCATGGACTTTATCACGGACCTGCCTCGTTCCTCGGGGAAGACTGTGATTCTGGTGGTGGTGGACCGTTTTAGCAAAATGGTGCATTTCATCCCTTTTCCTGGTTTGCCCAATGCTAAGACGCTGGCGCAGGCATTTGTTGATCACATTGTCAAATTGCACGGTATTCCTTCAGACATAGTCTCTGATAGGGGCACGCAGTTTGTTTCCAGATTCTGGAAGGCTTTCTGTTCTCGCTTGGGGGTTCGGTTGTCATTCTCTTCTGCTTTCCACCCGCAGTCGAATGGCCAGACAGAGCGCGTCAATCAGAATCTGGAGACATATCTGCGCTGTTTTGTGGCGGAGAATCAAGAGGATTGGTGTTCTTTTTTGTCCCTTGCTGAGTTTGCTTTAAATAACCGTCGTCAGGAGTCCTCTGATAAGTCACCATTTTTTGGTGCATATGGGTTTCATCCACAGTTTGGGACTTTCTCGGGAGAGGGGTCTTCTGGTTTACCTGATGAGGACAGATTCTCCTCGTCTTTGTCATCTATTTGGCAAAAGATTCAAGATAATCTAAAGAGCATGACTGAGAGATATAAGCGTGTGGCTGATAAGAGACGTGTGCTTGGTCCGGACCTGAATGTTGGTGATCTGGTGTGGTTGTCTACCAAGAATATCAAATTGAAGGTTCCCTCCTGGAAGTTGGGTCCTAGGTTTATTGGGCCTTACAAAATCCTGTCTGTCATCAATCCTGTTGCATACCGTCTTGATCTTCCTCAGACTTGGAAGATCCATAATGTTTTTCATAAGTCCTTATTGAAACCTTATGTTCAACCCATTGTACCCTCGCCTTTGCCTCCTCCTCCGATTATGGTTGATGGGAATCTTGAATTTCAGGTCTCTAGGATTGTGGATTCTCGTCTTGTCCGCGGTTCTCTTCAGTACCTTGTTCACTGGGAGGGGTATGGTCCTGAGGAGAGGATGTGGGTCTCAGTGACGGACATTAAAGCCTCTCGTCTCATCAAGGCTTTCCATAGGTCCCATCCTGAGAAGGTGGGTTCTGAGTGTCCGGAGTCCACTCGTAGAGGGAGGGGTACTGTCACAACCAGACAGCTGAGAAGCTCTGACAGAGGCCTTTCAGAACCTCCCCCTTGAGTTCTGTGTTGTGGTATTCAGCTCCTCCTCTCATTAGCGTCTCTCAGCTGTTATGTGTTGGACTAATTGTTTCCCTTTAAATTCTTCCCCAGAATGCTTTTCTGGGCGGCTTATATTTCTTCCTGGAGTATGTGTGCTTGCCCATCTGGTTCTCCTCTCCTCCACAAACTTAAGTGTTACACTATTATCTGTTATTTTCTGTTTGCTGGATCCCAGGTGACCCTGACTCCCTCCGTGTCTGGTGTAGGGAGCCGGTGGTCGTGTCCCCTCACTATTGTAGGGTGCTCAGGGCTTTATAGTCAAGGTTTGTGGATATGCATACCTCCACCATTCGGATCTATGCATAGGCTGAGCAGCCAGGGAAAGTGCCAGGTCTTCTACAGGGGTCTCCCTTTCGTTCCTTAGCTTTTGGATCCAGCGAGACATTTATGCATGTTGTTTTGCCTTGTTACCTGTACACATTCCGTGACATATAGTTAGACACATCACTGATTAGGTTAATGGAACCAGCCACCACTCGGATATGCAGCTGGAATCTGCCTTTTTTGCTCCCTGGTCACTCATCGCACTGCTACATACACGACTGTCTCGTATTTGTCCTTGGACTAAAGAATCTATTATAAGAGACAATATTGCAATTTGGTGGACACTGAGGAAACGCTTTCACTTATCAGATATGGAACCACCTTGCCCTCAGGCACAAACCCTTGAATGGTGGAGGTCCAAGGGTATGCGTCTCATAAGGGCTCATGCACACAAACATATTTTTGTCTGCATCTGATCCACAATTTTAGCGGGTCAGATGCGGACCAATTCACTTCAATGGGGCTGCAAAAGATGTGGACAGCATACAGTGAACTGTCCACATCCGTATGTCCGTTCTGTGCCATCCGCAAAAATATATAACATGTCCTATTCTTGTCTGCACAATGGACAAGAA
Source organism: Bufo gargarizans (assembly GCF_014858855.1). NCBI lineage: Eukaryota > Metazoa > Chordata > Amphibia > Anura > Bufonidae > Bufo > Bufo gargarizans. Next base: position 723,255,552 of record NC_058081.1, on the reverse strand, counting down.
TAGGGCCGTTCTATTATGGGCTAGATGTTTCGTAAAATGCAGAATGGACATGGCTGGTATTCGTGTTTTCGCGGGTATGCAAATTGCGGACGGCAAAACAGGCTACTGTCGTGTGCACGAGCCCTTAACCACGTATTGCATTACTCAGAACCAAGATGGATATCCCAAGATGCCTTCAGTGAAAAGAACTCTCTTAGCCCTTTCCAGATCATACAATAAGATCAAGTGAAAACCCGTTTTATGATGTCTTTGGCAGAAGTGAGTAAGGAGACAAGTTACTGGAATTGTAGGGAGGCAAGGTTTCTATCACCTCAATCTAGACACGGTGCTCCAACTGGGCCGCTGAGGGGGATCTAAGGAAAGGACGGCAGCTGGTCCATACATATGTTATAAACAATATACTAGGTACAGTTTATAAATATTTAAAAAATGTTTTCTCTATAATTTGGAGGAAGTTGTATTAATGATGAAATAAATAATAAAGAACAATTACTCAATCTTCTGATTATTCCTGTGCACTTAGCAGAAATGTTACATGGATCGGGTCCAAGAAAAACTTTTACATAAAGCAGCAGTTTTGATGGTTATAGTTAGAGATGAGCGAATTTCATATTTTGAAATTTGTTCACTCTTCGTTTGGTGGTAAAAGCAGAATTGCATTATGGATTCTGTTACCACGGACCATAATGCAATTCTATGATAGAATGCATAATGGAATGCCTTTAGACGCATTCCGTTATTAATTCCGTTATAATAGAAGTCTATGGGATGCAAAACGGATCCGTCCGGGGAGTCCTAACTGGCTTAGTCAGGACACGTCCAGGAGGGATGTGGACCTGCTTCCTCCCTTGGAAGGGGGTGAGCTAAACTGACTCTAACTAACTAGTCCCTCCTCTCTTTAGAGGGAGTGTAGAATGGAAAGAAGGGTTCCATCCTCTGCAAAATTAGCACTGCCATATTTGCTGCCACCTCTGGTGAACCAGGTACATTACATTCAAACTAAACAGTTACAAAAAATGTAAGAGGTTGACATTGTGATGGACCTGAAAAGAAAATGCATAACGTGACATGGAATTAGCCTATAGGAGACAGTAGCAGGGTGCGGAGTGGTAATGGCACTCTGGGTCATTACATATACAGACGTGGACAAAATTGTTGGTACCCTTTGGTCAATGAAAGAAAAAGTCACAATGGTCACAGAAATAACTTTAATCTGACAAAAGTAATAATAAATTAAAATTCTATAAATGTTAACCAATGAAAGTCAGACATTGTTTTTCAACCATGCTTCAACAGAATTATGTAAAAAAATAAACTCATGAAACAGGCATGGACAAAAATGATGGTACCCCTAGAAAACACAGAACATAATGTGACCAAAGGGACATGTTAATTCAAGGTGTGTCCACTAATTAGCATCACAGGTGTCTACAACCTTGTAATCAGCCATTGGGCCTATATATATGGCTCCAGGTAATCACTGTGTTGTTTGGTGATATGGTGTGTACCACACTCGACATGGACCAGAGGAAGCAAAGGAAAGAGCTGTCTCAAGAGATCAGAAAGAAAATTATAGACAAGCATGTTAAAGGTAAAGGCTATAAGACCATCTCCAAGCAACTAGATGTTCCTGTGAGTACAGTTGCACATATTATTCATAAGTTTAAGATCCATGGGACTGTAGCCAACCTCCCTGGACGTGGCCGCAGGAGGAAAATTGATGACAAATCTAAGAGACGGATAATCCGAATGGTAACAAAAGAGCCTAGAAAGACTTCTAAAGAGATTCAAGGTGAACTTCATGCTCAAGGAACATCAGTGTCAGATCGCACCATCCGTCGTTGTTTGAGCCAAAGTGGACTACATGGGAGACGACCAAGGAGGACACCATTGTTGAAAACGAATCATAAAAAAGCAAGACTGGAATATGCCAAACTACATGTTGACAAGCCACAAAGCTTCTGGGAGAATGTCCTGTGGACAGATGAGACAAAAATCGAAGTTTTTGCCAAGGCACATCAGCTGTATGTTCACAGACGAAAAAATGAAGCATATCAAGAAAAGAACACTGTCCCTACTGTGAAACATGGAGGAGGCTCTGTTATGTTCTGGGGCTGCTTTGCTGCGTCTGGCACAGGGTGTCTTGAATCTGTGCAGGGTACAATGAAATCTCAAGACTATCAAGGAATTCTAGAGAGAAATGTACTAGCCAGTGTCAGAAAGCTTGGTCTCAGTCGCAGGTCATGGGTCTTGCAACAGGACAATGACCCAAAACACACCGCTAAAAACACCCAAGAATGGCTAAGAGGAAAAAATTGGACTATTCTAAAGTGGCCTTCTATGAGCCCTGACCTCAATCCTATTGAGCATCTTTGGAAGGAGCTGAAACATGCAGTCTGGAAAAGGCACCCTTCAAACCGGACACAACTGGAGCAGTTTGCTCATGAGGAGTGGGCCAAAATACCTGCTGAGAGGTGCAGATGTCTCATTGACAGTTACAGGAAGCGTTTGATTGCAGTGATTGCCTCAAAAGGTTGCGCAACAAAATATTAAGTTAGGGGTACCATCATTTTTGTCCATGCCTGTTTCATGAGTTTATTTTTTTACATAATTCTGTTGAAGCATGGTTGAAAAACAATGTCTGACTTTCATTGGTTAACATTTATAGAATTTTAATTTATTATTACTTTTGTCAGATTAAAGTTATTTCTGTGACCATTGTGACTTTTTCTTTCATTGACCAAAGGGTACCAACAATTTTGTCCACGTCTGTATATCTAGTATCTATCTATCTATCTATCCACCCATCTTTGGGATGGGGGGTGTATACAGCTCCAGTATAAGAAAATGTGCAACTACTGGTACTTGAGAGACACCCATCAAAAAGAGACATTTTTAACTCAATATTCATACAAAACATTTTTTTAGAACTTTTTGCAGTTTTATTTTTTATTATTTCAGCAGTACTATGTCAATAAGCCAACATCATTGCATAAATTTCATGAGTGGGTCCCCAACTTCTAGACTAGAGTGTCAGCTTTTACGTGGTTCCGTTCCGTTTTTTCCCACCAGACAAGAATAGGCATTTTCTATTATAGTTGCGGCCATGTGCGGTTCACAAATTGCTACGGTTGTGTGAATGCGTCCTTAGTTAGAGGCAGGAGTTTATTTTGTTGTTTTATGTTATGCTTTTTGTGCCATGAATTCACCCAAGTGAGGCTACCGTACTTTCACACATGCGGTTTCCCTTTCCGCTATTGAGATCCACCATAGGATTTCAATAGCGGGGCAAAACGCTTCAGTTTTGTCCCCATTCATTATTATAAATTTTTTTTTTTTTTTTAAGTGTTCACCGATATGTACACGACGGTATAAAATATGTCTGTTTGTCTATTATTTACCTTTTTTATTTTTTTTATTTAAAGTCTTTATACGCATTGACAATTTAAATCTCAATACGTTAGTTAGCGATCTTTATGATGATTATATAGTTTATTAGTTAGTGATATTTCAGTACAGTATAATTTTATTTTGTTTGTTAGTTAGTGATAGTTCTTTTGAGTTTAATATTATTTATTTGTTAAATTAATTGTTTTAATGTAGATTAAAGAGTTATTGTCCAGTGTTCTTTTTTTGCATTACTATAGTGTATGTTGTCGCCTCATTGTCGGCCCTTTTAATGTTTATGTACATGTTATGGATACACAATCATATTGCTATGTGCACATATTAACCCTCCTGCCGGGGGCTGGTGATCCCCTCCTCTTCCTCCGAGTCCTGAGATGGGGTGGTGCTGGAGGGTACAGCACTTTCCACTTCCTTCACTTCTCCCACATCTGGTGGGGGTGGCTCAATAGGCTGGGAGGGTCCGGTCTCCTCTTCCTCCTCAACCTCCACCACCTCCATGGCCTCCGCCGATCGCCTTCTCCGAATGGAGGGAATAGGAACTTTTGTTCAGATTTTAGATAAACTCCAAAATCTTAAGAACATTTGATATAAAGATATTCCAATATGGAGGGATCTATATATAATTGCAGTGGCTGCCAGCTTTATGATGCATAAATCAATCAAAAATGAACAGCATGCAAACAGACATCCCCTCTACAGTTTCTTGATGAAACAATAGGGCGAGAGGAGACCCATGGGATGGGATTATCTCCTCATTGTATCATAGGATGATCTACTTCTCTACACCAGAGTCGGCTACTTCTTAATCCCATCACTAACACAATAGGACAAAGGGACAAATAAACCAACACATTCATTTGGAGTCTCAGAGCAGAGTTAACCCTTATTGCGTTTATGGATTCACACCATGCAACTTTAATGGGGAATAGGAAAGATGTGGCCTATAAACTCAACCAAAACATCATGGTTTATAGTTCCCTCTAACCCAAATAGGTCAGAGTGGGGGTCTCCATAGTCCTGGGTCAATAGCCCGTAGGAAGGAGGCTAGCCCTCAGGCTTCTACTGCAGACACAGTGATGTTTCAGTCCGTCACTTGCCTGGCACAAACCCAACACATCACATCACTCAAAGAACACCATTCCCACAATGAAACATGGTGGTGGCAGCATCATGCTGTGGGGATGTTTTTCAGCCGCCGGGACTGGGAAACTGGTCAGAGTTGAGGAAAACATGGACAGGGATATTCTTGAGCAGAACCTGTCGCACTCTGTGCGTGATCTGAGGCTAGGACAGAGGTTCTCCTTCCAGCAGGACAATGACCCCAAACACACGGCTAAAGCAACACTTGAGTGGTTTAAGGGGAAACATGTAAATGTGTTGGAATGTGTAAATGTAAACATGTAAATGTGTTGGAATGGCCGAGTCACAGCCCAGATCTCAATCCAATAGAAAATCTGTGGTCAGACTTAAAGATTGCTGTTCACAAGTGCAAACCATCAAATTGGAAGGAGATGAATCAGAATTGCAAGGAGGAATGGGTAAAAACGCCTGTGGTAAGATGTGGCAACTGCTCATCGAGACTTATCCAAAGTGACTTTGATTGGCGCAAAAGTGAGCTGTGATTGACGCAAAAGGTGGCTCTACAAAGTACTGACTTTAGGGGGTGAATAGTTATGCACATGGACCTTTTCTGTTATTTTGTCCTACTACTTGTTTGTTTTACAATTAACCAATTTAAAAGAAGGTCTACGTTGTGGGAATGTTCTACAAATTACATGATGGAAATCCTTAAACAATCCATGTTAATTCCAGGGGGTGAGACAACAAAAAAAAGTACGAAGTCAAGGGGGGTGAATACTTTTGCTTAGCACTGTATACATTACAGAGTGTTGGCAAAACATACAAAAGTTATTTACATATATACCTGGGCATTTTTCGTCCCGGATTCTTTTTATAAACCGGGGCTGTATTCTCTTCATGTCTGACTATTTTTTTATAATGGCCAGACGGCGGTGTTTTACACTCGTTTGGCGCCAGATCTCATAGGCCAACTCCTGTACAATCCGATGCTTGTCGGCGTGTGACCGGATGCGGTCATATCCCCGCCCCAACATCCGCTGCAAGAGAAAAATGCAAGCATATAATCCCAATTTTTTACAATAATAGTATTGAAAATAATTCACTCAAGTAAACTGCAAAAAGTATTTAATACTTTGAGGTGGAAATATTAGATTTAAGCCGCCTGCACACGGGCGTGTTTTTTTAGAAACTACGGACCGCACAAACCCGTCCTGCCGTCTTGCAGAGTGGACAAACGCACGGCGTCATTGGTTGCTATGACAACGTGCACTTCCAGCCACCACCACTGTACTGTGATACACTTGTATGATCTATACAAGTGTATTACTGTACAGTGGTGGTGGCAAGAAGCGGACGGCGTCATAGCGAGTTAGCAACCAATGACACTGTGCGCTCGTCCACTCTGCAGGACGGCAGGACGGGTTTGTACAGTCCGTAGTTCTGAAAAAACACGCGCGTGTGCATGCGGCCTTACTGTTACGGTTATAAGATGGGATTGTATTACGACTGTATGTGGGTGGGGTCTGAGCTATCAGATATTGTCCAGCTAAGCAGAGATGTACCTGTCTAGTGAAGTGACGGTACGGTACGGGGTGTACAGCTGGTTCGCCTCCCCGGGATGCACCCTGGATAACTCTAAATGAACCAGCAAATACTCGCGGACAAAGAAAGCTTCTCCTGAGTCCTGACCAAAAGGACACAAATTATAATCTATAGACTCTGTGTGTGTGCGGTATATAGTGTGTGTGCGGTATATAGTGTGTGTGTGCGGTATATAGTGCATTTGTATTGTGCAGCAGTTGTGTGCGGTTCTGCTGAGATACCGCAGCTACACAGGGTGACCAACGCTATTGGATTAACTAATTGCAACTGGTGTAATATACCTGTTGTCCCCCAAAAACTTATTGAGAGGTGAGATATACCGGCCTCCAGCAAATACTCATTAAGGGGTTCTATATACCTGTTTCCACGAAATATACCGGATTCCACCAAATATTGATTGAAGCCTGAGATACATTAGCTTCCACCAAATATTGATTACATGGTTTGATGTACCGGCTTCCAGCAAATACTCAATAAGGGGTTCTATATACCTGTTTCCACAAAATACTGATAGAGGGGATTGATATACTTGCTTACACTAAATATTGATTGAGGCCTGTGATACACCAGCTTCCACCAAATACTGATTAAGGGGTTTGATATACCATTTCCACCAAATATTAATTGAGGCCTGCGATATACCTACTTCCACAAATACTGCTCTTATATAGGGACTTTGTCACAGGGTCATTTTTAAAATAACAGGCAGAGGAAGAGCCATTCCGCAAGGGTGGTAGGGGTCGGGCAGGTGCACCAGGCCGGAGCCTAAGTGGGAAGTTAGAGAAGGTGCATGCAATTACGTCAAAGGACGCACCAGAGTTGGTTGAGTGGCTAACTCAGCCTTCCGCTTCTCTACCCTCCTCATCCTCTGTATCTGCACCCTCCTCACTCTCTGCTGTGTGCACCATCACCACTATGATAGCCCCTCCACTCGAGGCAGAGTTATTTTCCCATCCATTCCCAGACCTTACAGATGCACAGTCAGTCTTGGCATCGGATCAGGAAGAGGAGGTCGCAACGGCCACTACTCAGCGGTCTGACGACAGTACCGTGATCAGCCCAAGGGCGGAGGTCCCCCCTGTTGCTGCATACTCCTAGAACTCTAATGTCAGTTGTGGTGAAGGTGACGATGATGACGTGTTGATGGATGTCACGTGGGTGCCCACAAGAGAGCAAGAGGAGAGGAGTTAAGAGGGAGAGATGGAGCAGCAGATAGGGAGGGGAAGGAGGAGAAGCAGGCAGAGCTTGCAGGGCACAGGAGGTAAAAAGCAGACTGCAAATGTATCTGGAGCGAACCATCCACCATGCACGGTAACTCCCAGGACGCCAGCACATGGCTCCGCAGTGTGTTTTTTTTTTAACGTGTCAGCTGCTGACAATAGTGTTGCCATCTGCAGTCTGTGCTGTCAACGCATAAGTCGCGGTAAGCCCAACACTCACCTAGGGACGACAGCCTTAATAAGGCACCTGGCCTCCCATCACTGAGCCCAGTGGGAGCAGCACCGTCAGAATCCACAAAGCCACACTCCCGGCGCTCCACGTCCTGCCTCTTCTCCTTCTCCTCCCTCCTTCCATTTTTCCTCCACTCCACCATCCACTGTGCTGTCGCCGCGTTCATCTTGCAAAAAGCAGGCTTCCGTGGCCCAAATGTTCAAACTTAAAAAGTTGATGACGCTGGATAACCTTCTTGCCCAACGGCTGACCGCTGGCTTGTCGGAACTGCTAGCCCGCCAACTACTGCCATATAGGTGGACTCGGAGGCCTTTAGAAAATTTGTGGCCATTAGAACACCGCAATGGAAGGTCCCCGGATGGAAATATTTCTCCCAGAAGGGCATCACAGAGCTATATGGCCACGTTCTGCGGCAAGTGAATATATCTCTGGCACACAGTGTCGGTGCCAAGTTACATCTGACCACAGACACTTTGTCTAGCAAACATGGGCAGGGAAGGTACATAATTTTACTGCCCACTGGGTGAACCTTCTGATGGCTGTCAAGCATGTCACCCGTGGCACCAGTGTGGATTTGGTGTTACCTCCAAGGATTGCATGCAGGCCTGCCTCTTCTTCTCCTCCTACTACACCATCTTCCATCTCCTCCTCAGCTGACTCCTCTTTTCCACTGCTACCAACTCTTCCGCTGTGCCCCCAAGCTCCCCAGAACATATTTGACTTGCCAGGTAAGACGTTGCCATGCTGTGCTGCAGCTGTTGTGCCTGGAAGCCAAGAGCCACACCGTTACTGCACTGCTTTTAACTCTGCGGTCACAGGCCGATCAGTGGCTAACCCCGCTCAATTTGACAGTTGGTAAAGTGGTGTGCGACAAGGGTGCCAATCTGCTGAGCATGCTGAAACTGACACACGTGCCATGCATGGCACAAATCCTGAACTTAGTCGTGCAGCGATTCGTTGCCAAATACCCCGGGGTCCAGGACGTCTTGCAGCAGGCCAGGAAAATCTCTGGCCATTTTAGAAGATCTTACATAGCCATGGCTCGCCTTGCTGACGTTCAGCGGCGACACCACCTGCCCATCAGACATCTGATTTGTGACTGCCCGACACGCTGGCTGGAACTCCACCTTGTATATGCTTTATAGGCTGCTCCAGCAACAACATGCTGTTAACAACTACCTGTACGAACTCTGCAGCAGGACAGGTTCTGGGGAGCTTGGTTTCTTTTCACCGCACCAGTGTCTGCTCATGACCGACGCATGCAGACTTCTGCAGCCATTTGATGAGATCACAAAACTGGTCAGTCGCAGCCAGGGCGCTATCAGTGACATCGTACCTTACGCCTTCTTTCTGGAACGTGCATTGTGTCGTGTCATTGATCAAGCCATCGAGGACTCAGGAGCAGGAGCTAGAAGATGAGGAAGTAGCAATGCTTAATGAATTTCCAGGGGGGCTACTCCATCTGAGACAAGTCAGCAGGAGTTTGAAAAAGAGTCAGAGGAGGAAGGTGGCTGGGGGGAGGAGGAGAAGCAGGGGCAAGAAGAGCAGGCTTTGAGGGGGACTTTAAACTTTTCAGGGATCCCTGGTGTTGTCCGTGGTTGGGGGGAGGAGACAGAGGACGACATTCTCATTGGAAATGAGCAGAAGCCAGGCCGCTCCACTGCTTCCAATTTAGTGCAAATGGAGGCCTTCATGCTCCAGTGTTTGAAGAGGGACCCCCATATAAAAAGCATAAAGGGCAAAGACCAGTACTGGGTGGCAACGTACTTAGACCCCCGGTACAAACTGATGGACATGTTGCCAGCATCACAGAGGGCTGTCAGAATGCAGAATTTCCAGGCCTTGCTGCGAGAGATGCTGCATTCTGCTGTTGCGGGCGCTGGCAGAGGAATTTCCACCCACAGAGAAACAGTTGCGGGTACCAATCCTACCGCGCATGCAAGAAGAGGGCGGTTTGAAGATGTGTTGGTCACTTTGGATATTAGATCATTCTTGCAGCAAACCCATCTGTCTGCCCTATAGGCTGATTTTAATTAGTGCTAGTACATAGTCAGGCCTGCTCCCCCTCACTCACTGAAGCCATGGCACCAGGAGTGAGATAGTTTGTGGACTCTCACTGCAGTCCTTGGTAGCCGTTTGGCGCTGGTGGTGTTGTGGAGTGGGCTTGCTGTGTAACCTACACTCCCTGAAGTGTATGGTAGCCGTCATGGCACCTAACAGGTAGAATTAAATGTAGGAATGTGGAACCTACACTCCCTGAGGTGTATGGTAGAGGTCATGGCACCTAACAGGTAGAATTTAGCGTAGGAACCCGTCTAACAGAGATCGCCTTGACGTTCGGTAGACGGGCTCAAATAATTTTGTACAAAACGATTTGCCAAGTATCTCGCACTTATAGTGTAGCACTTGTTATTATTATGCAATTTTGTACTCTATATTGCAGTTTATTGTCGCATTGCATGTTTTTGTCTTTCAATGTTGTTCCCTGCCATAGCAATGTGCTCCTGCGGTTTGGTATGTGCTGACTGACCCCCTTTTTTGGTTTTTCATGCTCCAGTGTTTGAAGAGGGACCCCTGTATAAAAAGCATAAAGGGCAAAGACCAGTATTGGGGGGCAACGTACTTAGACCCCCGGTACAAACACAAAATGATGGACATGTTGCCAGCATCACAGAGGGCTGTCAGAATGCAGAATTTCCAGGCCTTGCTGGGAGAGATGCTGCATTCTGCTGTTGCGGGCGCTGGCAGAGGAATTTCCACCCACAGAGAAACAGTTGCGGGTACCAATCCTACCGCGCATGCAAGAAGAGGGCGGTTTGAAGATGTGTTGGTCACTTTGGATATTAGATCATTCTTGCAGCCAACCCATCTACAGCCGCCCTCCGGACGCAGGCTCAGGGAACGCCCAGACCGACAGGTGTCAATCTACATCGGGTTAATGGCCGATGTGGATGCTCTGAGAAGCGAGGAACCCCTGGACTACTGGGTGTGCAGGATTGACCTGTGGCCAGAGCTACCAAAATTTTCCATGGAACTCTTGGCTTGCCCCTCGTTGAGTGTCCTGATCGAGAGGACGCTTAGCGCAGCAGGGGGGATCATGACTGATAAGCGCACTCACCTAGGTCACATATGGATTACCTTATATTTCGAAAGATCAATGAGGCATGGATCTTGGAGGAATTCAACACCTGTGACGACCACGTTTAATTGAATTTCCTCATGCCAGCCCACACATATCTGCCACTACCCAGAACAAAGAATGGTCCCTGTTTTATGTAAATACAGCGGCATAACAGGCCTTTTCTGTCAGGTGAATGCCTAATGTTTGGGGCCTGTACTCCACTGACTGCAGTAAATTTGTTATCCAATGACAGTCTAATATACCTCCAGCCACATAATCACTTGATCTTTTCTGTACGGTAAATGCCAAATTTTTGGGGCCTGTAATCTAACTGGCCAACAGTAAATATGTTATCCACTTAGTTCCTAATGTACCTCCAGCCACATAATCAATTGATCTTTTCTGTACGCGAATGCATAATTTTTGGGGCCTGTAATCTAACTTACCGACAGTAAAATTGTTATCCACTGACCGTCTAATATACCTCCAGCCACATAATCACTTGTTCTTTTCGGTACGGTGAATGCCTAATGTTTAGGGTCTGAACCCGCATATCCATTGACCGCATAATGTACAGTGGATATAAAAAGTCTACACACCCCTGTTAAAATGTCAGGTTTCTGTGATGTAAAAAAATGAGACAAAGATAAATCATTTCAGAACTTTTTCCACCTTTAATGTGACCTAAAAAATGTACAACGCAATTGAAAAACAAACTGAAATCTTTTAGGTGAAGGGAAGAAAAAATATAAAAATAAAATAATATGTTGCATAAGTGTGCACACCCTTAAACTAATACTTTGTTGAAGCACCTTTTGATTTTATTACATCACTCAGTATTTTTGGGTTTGAGTCTATCAGCATTTTTATTTTCAAATGGTCAGCGAGACCAATAGTTGTCTCTGGGTTGACATGTGTGATTGTGATTGTGTTCTAAGCTAAAACGTAACGTTTATTGTTGTGTATATATAAACACTACACTGGACTCACATTTAAAAATCTCAGCTATGCCTGCTGTGTAGATCATAAGTCTTTTTAAATCTTTTTGAAGTGATATTGGCGCCCTACGATTATACTAATATCTACCCTGCTCTCCTACTCTGCTTGGCTGCTTTATATTTAGCAGCCACTTCAGATTGCTACTGATGCCGGCACTGTTGCTCCACAGTGCAGGGTCATACATGGCAGCCAGTGAGCACTCACTCCACAGGTCCTTTCTATCTGACTGGCGCTATCTGTGGATTATAGTTTATAAATTGCAGGCAGAAACTGTCTAAAAAACATGCACTATAGCACTCTGCCCCTCGACATGTTTTGCCAAATTAACTTGGTGTCTTCAGGGGTCCGGGCAGTCTAATTGAGTCTATCCGCATGGCACATTTAGGCAAAAACACTCCAAATCGGTCAGATTGCGAGGGCATCTCCTGTGCACAGCCCTCTTCAGATCACCCCACAGATTTTCAATCGGATTCAGTTCTGGGTTCTGGCTGGGCCTTTTTAAAACTTTAATCTTCTTCTGGTGAAGCTATTCCATTGTTGATTTGGATTTATGCTTTGGGTCGTTGTCATGCTGAAAGATGAAGTTCCTCTTCATGTCCAGCTTTCTAGCAGAAGCCTGAAGGTTTTGTGCCAATATTGACTGGTATCTGGAACTGTTCATAATTCCCTCTACCTTAACTAAGGCTCCAGTTCCAGCTGAAGAAAAACAGCCCCTTGACATGATGCTGCCACCACCATGCTTCTCTGTGGGGATGGGGTTCTTTTGGTGATGTGCAGTGTTGTTTTTGCGCCAAACATATCTTTTGGAATTATGGCCAAAAAGTTCCACCTTGGTTTCATCAGACCACAACACCTTTCCCCACATGCTTTTGGTAGACTTCAGATGTGTTTTTGCAAAATGTAACCTGGCTTGGATGTTTTTCTTGGTAAGAAAGGGCTTTCGTCTTGCCACTCTACCCCATAGCCCAGACATATGAAGAATACGGGAGATTGTTGTCACATGTACCACACAGCCAGGACTTGCCAGATATTCCTGCAGCTCCTTTAATGTTGCTGTAGGCCTCTTGGTAGCCTCCCAGACTAGTTTTCTTCTTGTCTTTTCATCAATTTTGGAGGGACGTCCAGTTCTTGTAATGTCACTGTTGTGCCATATTTTCTCCACTTGATGATGACGGTCTTCACTGTGTTCCATGGTAGATCTAATGCCTTGGAAATTCTTTTGTACCCTTCTCCTGACTGATACCTTTTAACAATGAGATCCCTCTGATGCTTTGGAAGCTCTCTGTGGACCATGGCTTCTGCTGTGCGATGTGATTAAGAAAATTTCAGGAAAGACCAACTAGAGCAGCTGAACTTTATTTGGGGTTAATCAGAGGCACTTTACATGATGGCCGGTGTATGCTGACTCCTATCTAACAGGATTCTGAATGTGATTGCTTAATTCTGAACACAACTACATCCCCAGTTATAAGAGGGTGTGCACACTTATGCAACCACATTATTTTAGTTTTTTTTGTTTTCTATTCTCCACCTAAAATATTTTAGTTTGTTTTTCAATTGAGTTGTACAGTTTATAGGTCACATTAAAGGTGGAAAAAGTTCTTAAATGATTTATCTTTGTCTCATTTTTTTGCAGCACAGAAAACCTGACATTTTAACAGGGGCGTGTAGACTTTTTATATCCACTGTACTCATAATATACTTTCCAACATAAAAAGTATATATAGTGCATTTAGGTAGTGCAGCATTTGTTTGCGTGACAAACGCTATAGGATCAAATAATTTCTACAGCTGTGATATACCCTTTGCCCCCCCAAAAAAGGGATTGAAGCAGGAGTGTTATATACCAATAATATACTTTCTTTATAGTGCCTTTGGGTAGTGCAGCATTTGTTTGTGGTTTTGCTGCGGTACCTCAACTATACAGAGTGACAAACGCTATAGGAACAAATAATTTAAATTGTTGGGATATACCAGTTGCCCCCCAAAAAAGTGATTGAAGCAGGGTTTGTTATACACCTGCTTCCACAAATACTGCTCTCTTATGGGGACTTTTATCACAGGTTCATTTTTAAAATGACAGGCAGAGGAAGAGGCAGGCCGTTTCTCAGGGGTGGTAGGGGTCGGGCAGGTGCACCAGTAAAATTGTTATGCAATGAGAGTCTAATCTACCTCCAGCCACATAATTCCTTGTTATTTTCTGTCTGGTGAATGCCTAATGTTTTGGGCCCTGTACTATAGTGGCCTGCAGTAAAATTGTTATGCAATGACCGTCTAATCTAACTCCAACCACCAAATTCAGTGTTCCTTTATGTCAGATGAAGGCCTAATGTTTGGGGCCCATACTAAAGTGGCCTACAGTGACATTTTTAACCTTTGACTTGATAATGTAATACCACCCACAGAATCGAGAAAGAGGTATCAATTAGGAATGAGCGAACTCGAACTGTATAGTTCGGGTTCGTACCGAATTTTGGGGTGTCCGTGACACGGACCCGAACCCGGACATTTTCGTAAAAGTCCGGGTTCGGGTTCGGTGTTCGTCGCTTTCTTGGCGCTTTTGTGACGCTTTCTTGGCGCTTTTTGAAAGGCTGCAAAGCAGCCAATCAACAAGCGTCATACTACTTGCCCCAAGAGGCCGTCACAGCCATGCCTACTATTGGCATGGCTGTGATTGGCCAGAGCACCATGTGACCCAGCCTCTATTTAAGCTGGAGTCACATAGCGCCGCCCGTCACTCTGCTCTGATTAGCGTAGGGAGAGGTTGCGGCTGCGACAGTAGGGCGAGATTAGGCAGATTAACTCCTCCAAAGGACTTGATTAATCGATCGATCTGCAGCTGTGGGTCATTGAGCTGCTGAAATTCAATTGCTCACTGTTTTTAGGCTGCCCAGACCGTTTGTCAGTCACTTTTTTCTGGGGTGATCGGCGGCCATTTTGTGTCTTGTGGTGCGCCAGCACAAGCTGCCACCAAGTGCATTTAACCCTCAATGGTGTGGTTGTTTTTTGGCTAAAGCCTACATCAGGGTGAAGCTGTCACACCAAGTGCATTTAACCAGCAATAGTCTGTTCATTTTTTGGCCATATACTACATTAGGGGCAAGCTGCGCCTGTCACCAAGTGCATTTAACCCTCAGTAGTGTGGTTGGTCAAGCTGTCACACCAAGTGCATTTAACCAGCAATAGTCTGTTCATTTTTTGGCCATATACTACATCAGGGGCAAGCTGCGCCCGTCACCAAGTGCATTTAACCCTCAGTAGTGTGGTTGGTCAAGCTATCACACCAAGTGCATTTAACCAGCAATAGTCTGTTCATTTTTTGGCCATATACTACATCAGGGGCAAGCTGCGCCTGTCACCAAGTGCATTTAACCCTCAGTAGTGTGGTTGGTCAAGCTGTCACACCAAGTGCATTTAACCAGCAATAGTGTGGTTATTTTTTGGCCATATCCCAGTCTAATTCTGTCAGTAAATCCATACCGGTCACCCAGCGCCTAAATACTAGGCCTCAAATTTATATCCCGCTAAATCTGTCGTTACCGCTGTACTGTTGTGGCTGGGAAAGTTTAGTGTCCGTCAAAGCACATTTTTTGTTCTAGGTTGAAATACAATTCCCAATTTAGCAATTTCATAATTTAGTGGTTTCTGCTATATCAGAGCTATTTGAAATCTATCCCTAAAAGGGTATATCAGATTCAAGGTGCACATAGGGTCATTCAGAATAACTTCACACACACGCTACTGTGCATTTCCAAGTCTAATTCTGTCAGTAAATCCATACCGGTCACCCAGCGCCTAAATACTAGGCCTCAAATTTATATCCCGCTAAATCTGTCGTTACCGCTGTACTGTTCTGGCTGGGCAAGTTATTTAGTGTCCGTCAAAGCACATTTTTTGTTCTGGGTTGAAATACAATTCCCAATTTAGCAATTTCATAATTTAGTGGTTTCTGCTATATCAGAGCTATTTGAAATCTATCCCTAAAAGGGTATATAATATTCAAGGTGCACATAGGGTCATTCAGAATAACTTCACACACACACGCTACTGTGCATTTCCAAGTCTAATTCTGTCAGTAAATCTATACCGGTCACCCAGCGCCTAAATACTAGGCCTCAAATTTATATTCAGCTGAATTTGAATACAATACATTGGGCCAAATAATATTTTTGTTGTTGTGGTGAACGATAACAATGAGGAAAACATCTAGTAAGGGACGCGGACGTGGACATGGTCGTGGTGGTGTTAGTGGACCCTCTGGTGCTGGGAGAGGACGTGGCCGTTCTGCCACAGCCACACGTCCTAGTGTACCAACTACCTCAGGTCCCAGTAGCCACAAGAATTTACAGGGATATATGGTGAGGCCCAATGCCGTTCTAAGGATGGTAAGGCCTGAGCAGGTACAGGCATTAGTCAATTGGGTGGCCGACAGTGGATCCAGCACGTTCACATTATCTCCCACCCAGTCTTCTGCAGAAAGCGCACAGATGGCGCCTGAAAACCAACCCCATCAGTCTGTCACATCACCCCCATGCATATCAGGGAAACTGTCTGAGCCTCAAGTTATGCAGCAGTCTCTTATGCTGTTTGAAGACTCTGCTGGCAGGGTTTCCCAAGGGCATCCACCTAGCCCTTCCTCAGCGGTGGAAGACATAGACTGCACTGACGCACAACCACTTATGTTTCCTGATGATGAGGACATGGGAATACCACCTCAGCATGTCTCTGATGATGACGAAACACAGGTGCCAACTGCTGCGTCTTTCTGCAGTGTGCAGACTGAACAGGAGGTCAGGGATCAAGACTGGGTGGAAGACGATGCAGGGGACGATGAGGTCCTAGACCCCACATGGAATGAGGGTCGTGCCACTGACTTTCACAGTTCGGAGGAAGAGGCAGTGGTGAGACCGAGCCAACAGCGTAGCAAAAGAGGGAGCAGTGGGCAAAAGCAGAACACCCGCCGCCAAGAGACTCCGCCTGCTACTGACCGCCGCCATCTTGGACCGAGCACCCCAAAGGCAGCTTCAAGGAGTTCCCTGGCATGGCACTTCTTCAAACAATGTGCTGACGACAAGACCCGAGTGGTTTGCACGCTGTGCCATCAGAGCCTGAAGCGAGGCATTAACGTTCTGAACCTTAGCACAACCTGCATGACCAGGCACCTGCATGCAAAGCATGAACTGCAGTGGAGTAAACACCTTAAAACCAAGGAAGTCGGGGGGCGGAGCTAGCGCTAGACCTGAATGGACGTGTGCGCCTGAGCTCTGCTGCTTGATCCCGGCCTTTTCACAGCAAACGTTAGCTGCTGAGCTGCAAATATGGTCAAAATCGGCCAGCAAAAGACAGGGGACTCATCCCTTTCCCACAAACAGCCTTCAAACTGTGGGGATATGGACAAATTTATTAAAAAAGCCGCGGCAATATGCGCGGCCCGGGAATCTAAGATGGCGCCTGAGCCTAACAAGGAGACGGAAGACAGTGAACCTGACCTCCAAGCAGACAGCAGTGATCTGGAAGATCTTAAACTCCGCAAGCACCTTCCGATCTCTAGGAAATACCTGGATTCGGCTTTGCAGAGGGCAATGGAACCGCTGGTGAGCGAAATGGCGTCCCTCAGGCAAGATATAAGGCATGTGGGAAGCAGGGTCGAAACACTGGAGAACAACCAGGCGGTGATCCTGGACTTTCAGGAAGCAACTGCCGTTAGCCTGCAACAGTGCCAGCTGCACCTTAATGAAGCATTCAATGCCCTGGAAGATCAGGAAAACCGGGGAAGGAGAAATAACTTGCGTTTTAGAGGGGTTCCAGAAATTGACTCTCCCCAAGATCCAGCTGAAGTGGTTAAGGAGATATGTGAGGGGTTACTAGGCCCTGAACGCTCGGCATCGATTATTCTAGAGAGAGCGCATTGTGCTCTGCGCCCAAGACCACAGGGCAACGAACCCCCTAGAGATATCATCTGCCGGTTCCTTCACTTCCAGGATAAGGAAGAGTTAATAACTAAAGCTCGTCCACCGAATGGAGCAAAATACAAGGGAGTGCCAATCAACATCTACCAGGATTTGGCTCCTATGACGCTCCAGAAAAGAAGATGCCTCAAACCCCTGACTGACTGGCTCAGAAATCATAAAATCCTTTATCGCTGGCAATTCCCGTTTGGGTTGTCCTTTTCTTATCAGGGCAAGAGGATCACCATTAAATCTCACCTGGACCTGGGCGCAGCGTATGATCTTCTGGACATTTCACCCTTGCCGATTCCAGATTGGGATGCTGTCAAAGACATTTCATCATTGCCAAGTCTCCGCAGAATAGTTCCATTCGAGATGAAGAATACTCCTAAGGCACAGAGACAGAGGGACAAGAAGAAGAGTCATCCTCTCACCCCTAGACGCATTTCTACAGACGTTTTCTAAAGAAGCAGACGGGTCGCCTCTTTATAGTCATTATTTTATGTGATGAGTATAGCCCCCTTATATTCTCTCTATATGTTACCCTTTTTCTCCCTTCTTACTCCCGTATTATAGTATGGGGGTATACCTCCCGTTTCTTCTCCAAATACTGTAGTATATAAGACGAGAGTGAGAACATATGATGCGTTGATAGCCATTACTGAGATGCTAGAGTTAATATTGTCTAGATAGCTTCCAGATGGTAGATATGGATGGGCTCAACGTGATTCGGGGTATGCTGCTGTTTGATTAGAATCCAAGGTTAGGAGTAAGTATCTCATTAGTCGCAATTGCGCATTTAATCAGAATTAACGGAGTTATGCGAATATATTTGCCACATTAAATCGCATAATTACAGAGATTCGGTTAGCCTAGCGGGGTTCAGCCATAAGACCCTTGCGCAAGGATTTAATAGCAAGACACAACTAATACTCGCAATGCCGCGAACGTATTAGAAAGATAGACAGCTTGAGTTCTCCGACAAGGGTATCTTTGTAATTAATTATAAAAAAAAAAAAAAAAAAACAACGCACAGATGGAGGGTCCACCCTTCTCACTGGAGCCCTTTTTTGATCTACTATCCAATAATTAAATCGTATAGGATATTGCCTCCACAAATCCTACTTGCCCATCCACAAGAAACACCTAGCAACCCACTCAACTCCCCCTAGGTTTTATGGAGGGACAGCAATTCAGGCCTATCCCCCTGTATTTCCTATGCCTTGCCCATCTCCACTTGCCCTGTCACTTCAACCTACTGTTTCTATAGCAGCTCAGTTTATCAAAAGGTATGGTCGGGTCTACTATGGGCAAATGCCTTTTCCCCCTTTAGACCAGGTCCCTCAGGACCTTTCCGTTATTGTTACATTTGTATTTTTTGAGTTCAAATTTTGTTTGTTCTTTGCTTTTATCACCAGGTCTGAGCATCCCCATGGGGGAATACATCCGAGACGGGTCATCTCATCTTCAGGAATAAGACGGCTGTCTATTGTACTACGACTAGACGATAAGTCCCATATTTTACTCATTAACATACCACATCCTCATGGTACTATTTTGATAGAATGCTTGGTCCCCCCTCTTTATCTCCAATATGGCTATTAGTGTTGCCTCTTATAATGTCAAGGGACTTAATTCACCTTCCAAGAGGAGTCAGGTCTTTGGGTTACTGAGGAGAAACAGAGCAAACATAGTCTATTTACAGGAGACTCATTTTAAATTGCAACATTTCCCCAATCTTTCCTTTTCTTATTACCCTACGTGGTTCCATTGCGGATCCCCTTCGTCAAACTCTAAAGGTGTTAGCATTGGATTCCACAGTAAAGTACCCTTCATTCTGGATGATCAATTATGTGATCCGGATGGGAGGTTTTTGATGATTAAGGGAAAGATTGGACAACATTTATACACATTTGTGAACCTTTACGCCCCAAATGATCACCAAATATCGTGGCTGAATTCAACTCTTCAGAAATTAGAAACTTTTAGAGGTGGTGTCACGGTGGTAGGAGGTGACTTGAACCTAGTCCTGAATCCCCTCATAGACTCTTCCTCCCAAAAATCGGCCCAATCTCAAAAGGGTATTCGCTCTCTATTGAGGAGTCTATCTAAAGCTCACTTGATAGATGTCTGGCGTACCATGAATCCAGACTCCAAGGATTATACCTTTTACTCCCATATGCACAAGTCTTACCAGCGCTTAGACTATTTATTTGTGTCGAAAGAGCATCTCCAGCTGTGTTCCAGAGCTGAAATAGGTTCCATAATCCTATCCGACCATGCCCCAATATTTATTCATATGACACAGCCCTCTAACCAGAAACATAGAAGCCACTGGAGATTTAATGAACAACTTATTAACTCTTCAAATAACATATCTAAAATGTCACAATTGTTAAGAGAATTTTTTGACACCAATTGTACTCCTGAGGTTTCATCACAAACAGTTTGGGACGCCCACAAAGCTTACATACGTGGTCATTGTATTAGCCTGGGAGCTCATCTAAAAAACAGAAAGGCAAAGACAGATAGACTCCCTTCATGAGAAAATTAGCTTCCTGGAAAGAGCCCATAAAACCTCTCTATTAGAGTCTCAGCTACAGGAGCTTTCCTCATGCATGGCCTCTCTCAAGAATCTTCTTAACATAAATTCCGCTAAGTTCTACTTACACTCTCAACATAAAATATTTGCCCATGGAAACAAGGCCTCCCGCTTTATGATGTCCAGGCTAAAAAGTAGGAGAATGCAAAACTTCATACACAAGCTAAAAACCCCGGACGGCGCTCTAACCTTTGAAGCTAACAAAATAGCTTCCATGTTTAGAGACTATTATGAATCCCTTTATAATCTTAACCCACATCAATCTCCACCGAGTGATACAGCGTCGCCTTCACCCCTCTCTCTTTATTTAGAGGCGTTGGATCTTCCCTCGCTGCCAGAACAAAGCACGGCCCGTTTGACATCTCCCTTTTCTTCAGTGGAACTACTGGAAGCTATTAAAACTTCCCCTAGAGGGAAATGCCCAGGTCCTGACGGCCTTCCTACTCCTTACTACTCGACGTTTCAGGAGATATTGATTCCACACCTCCTTCCAGTGTATAACGCCACATTAGCTGGCACACCCCTCTCCCCTGACATGACAAGAGCCCACATTACCTTAATTCCTAAAGAGGGTAAAGACCATACGTTATGCCCCAATTTCAGGCCTATCTCCCTCCTTAACATAGACTTAAAGCTTTTCGCTAAAATGCTTGCGAATAGACTGGCTGTAGTCCTTCCATCTCTTATACACAGGGATCAAGTTGGGTTCGTAAAACAAAGAGAGGGGAAGGATAATACGGCCCGAATCCTTAATATCATTCACTATGTTAAAAGAAAGAACATCCCTATTGTCCTTCTCAGCACTGATGCTGAGAAGGCCTTCAATAGGGTCAATTGGTCCTTTATGTACTCGACGCTTCGATCCCGTGGTATCCCGCCTCCCTTTATCCTAGCAATAGAGGCCATGTACAGACATGCTTCGGCTTCAATCAGGGTAAATGATACCCTCTCTGAACCCTTCAAAATTAGGTATGGCACACGCCAAGGTTGCCCCCTTTCCCCGCTCCTGTTCGTCCTCGCCTTGGAGCCTCTGTTGCAGACCATTAGGTTAGATGGGGACATCCAGGGAATAACATTGGGAGACCAACAACATAAAATAGCTGCATTCGCGGATGATTTGTTGTTAATAATTAGTAATCCTGAGACAGCTCTCCCTATTATTTACAGGCACTTGGAAATTTATGGATCCTATTCCAATTTTAAAGTTAACCACAGTAAATCGCTTATAATCTCCACAGGCCTTAAGAATTCCTTAAGAGTCCATCTGGAAGCAAACTCTCCCTTTAATTGGTCTGCCCCTTTTTTAACGTTTCTGGGGATTAAAATGTCCATGGATCCAAACCAACTCTTCAACTTGAACTATATCCCTCTCCAAAGCAAGCTGTCCGAAGATCTAAATTCCCTGGATGTCCCCATACTTTCATGGTTTGGGAGGAAAAACATTTTACTTTCTCTAGTTATCCCTAAGCTCACATACCTCCAACAGACTCTTCCTATTCCAGTCCCTTCTACATATTACACTAAACTTCGGTCCATGTTCCGAGCCTTCATATGGAACAAGAAAAAAGCCAGGTTGTCCTACAAGTTGCTATCTTATCCGAGGGAGAGAGGAGGGGTTTCACTACCAGATCCTGAATTCTATGGGAAAGCAGTTTTACTTACCAGAGTGGTGGATTGGATGATAGCCCCCAAACATAAATCTTGGGTCCCTATGGAAGAAGCCTTATTAGGACTTTCTTTTTAGAACTGCGCTACTAGGACGAATGTCATTACCGCCTCATCATCCGAATATCTCTCCAATAATGAAAGCCACCCTAAATGCCTGGAAAGCTTTGCAATCCTCTCCCCTTAGCTCTCCTTTTCCATCTCCTATTCTTAATATAACAGATATTCTACAACTGGCCCCCCAGGCCCTGCAAAAAAGTCTACCTGCCGAAATACTCAAGGCTAAGGTGAGATTGATTGACCTCTATGTAGACGGACAGCTGCTTTCTGTCAAAGCAATAAACGACCTATTGAAGGTCCCTTGCTCTAGTTTTAACGGCACGTTCTTTTTAAGGGCTTATATGTCTCAACACATTCAAGTACAGGATCTATTACGCCCTGTAACATGGTTTGAGCATCTGATTTCCTTAAACTCCCCACCACTTAAATCAATCTCACAATGGTACAACAGGATAAGGACTCCCCCTACTGCGCTGACGCCGGCGTATATCAGACTATGGGAAAGAGACCTAGATAAATGCTTCCCCCCTGAGGTTGTCGCTAATATTTTTAACTCCTCTCACAAAGCTTCACGCTGTGTCAAAATTCAGGAAAATAATTACAAAATTATCACTCGCTGGTATAAAACCCCTGACAAGACATGCCTGTACTCTGTTTCGGCCTCGGACACATGCTGGAGGTGCTCTGAAAACAAAGGTACTTTTCTCCATATTTGGTGGTCATGCCCGGTCCTAGCTAGTTGGTGGGTAAAGATTTTTCAGACTAGTAATAAAATTTGTAAATCTAATGTTGTCCCATCACCGGAGGTTGCCCTTCTAAACCTTTTCCCTACTGATCCTCCCCCACCCAATTTAGCACTGTTTAAACAATTAATATATGCGGCTAAATTACTAATTCCCCTTCTATGGTTGTCAGCCGAGGTCCCAGATACAGAGCAATGGCTCCAAAAAACAGACCAGATTTATCGCCTGGAGGAATTGTCCTCTTGGGAAATGAGATCTCACCCAAAATTTTTAAAGATCTGGTGTAACTGGATCTCTTTCAGAGGTTATACGGGGCCTACAGGGTGAGGCCCGGTATTATACATCCCAAGGGTAATCTGAGCCTCAGTTGACTATCCCTATTTCCAGCTGGATTTCCCTCCATGACCTGTCTCGGATGTGTCTCACAGGATGTGTCTCACAAGATGTATCTCCAAAGAATAGCAGCTAAGATTGACCTCAAGTTTGTGTTGATTGCTTGCGACCTGCAAACTTGACCCGCAGACGTCTAGTTCAGATTTTTTGGTTGCTCCTCTTAAGCAATTATTGTCGTAAACACGTCTAGGTTTATATAACCGAAATGATAACAGTCATTCAGTTTTTGAGATATGCTGTCTTCATGATGTACAACATGTATGTGAATATTATGATCCGAAATTTGTATTTATCAGACCTGGAATAAGTTCTGTGCTGTTTATGAGTAGTGGGGATTTGTCATCCTCCCACTTCTCTAGTTTTTCATGTATGACTCTGAATAACTCAATTAAAACTTTTGAAATGAAAAAAAAACAAAAAACAAAAACAAACAAACAAGGAAGTCACTCAGGCTCCCCCTGCTACCTCTTCTGCTGCTGCCGCCTCGGCCTCTTCTGCTGCTGCCGCCTCGGCCTCTTCCTCCGCCTCTGGAGGAACGTTGGCACCTGCCGCCCAGCAAACAGGGGATGTACCACCAACACCACCACCACCTCCGTCACCAAGCATCTCAACCATGTCACACGGCAGCGTTCAGCTCTCCATCTCACAAACATTTGAGAGAAAGCGTAAATTCCCACCTAGCCACCCTCGATCCCTGGCCCTGAGTGCCAGCATTTCTAAACTACTGGCCTATGAAATGCTGTCATTTAGGCTGGTGGACACAGACAGCTTCAAACAGCTCATGTCGCTTGCTGTCCCACAGTATGTTGTTCCCAGCCGGCACTACTTCTCCAAGAGAGCTGTGCCTTCCCTGCACAACCAAGTATCCGATAAAATCAAGTGTGCACTGCGCAACGCCATCTGTGGCAAGGTCCACCTAACCACAGATACGTGGACCAGTAAGCACGGCCAGGGACGCTATATCTCCCTAACTGCACACTGGGTAAATGTAGTGGCAGCTGGGCCCCAGGCGGAGAGCTGTTTGGTGCACGTCCTTCCGCCGCCAAGGATCACAGGGCAACATTCTTTGCCTCCTGTTGCCACCTCCTCCTTCTCGGCTTCCTCCTCCTCTTCTTCCACCTGCTCATCCAGTCAGCCACACACCTTCACCACAGCCCGGGGTAAACGTCAGCAGGCTATTCTGAAACTCATATGTTTGGGGGACAGGCCCCACACCGCACAGGAGTTGTGGCGGGGTATAGAACAACAGACCGACGAGTGGTTGCTGCCGGTGAGCCTCAAGCCCGGCCTGGTGGTGTGTGATAATGGGCGAAATCTCGTTGCAGCTCTGGGACTAGCCAGTTTGACGCACATCCCTTGCTTGGCGCATGTGCTGAATTTGGTGGTGCAGAAGTTCATTCACAACTACCCCGACATGTCAGAGCTGCTGCATAAAGTGCGGGCCGTCTGTTCGCGCTTTCGGCGTTCACATCCTGCTGCTGCTCGCCTGTCTGCGCTACAGCGTAACTTCGGCCTTCCCGCTCACCGCCTCATATGCGACGTGCCCACCAGGTGGAACTCCACCTTGCACATGCTGGACAGACTGTGCGAGCAGCAGCAGGCCATAGTGGAGTTTCAGCTGCAGCACGCACGGGTCAGTCGCACTACAGAACAGCACCACTTCACCACCAATGACTGGGCCTCCATGCGAGACCTGTGTGCCCTGTTGCGCTGTTTCGAGTACTCCACCAACATGGCCAGTGGCGATGACGCCGTTATCAGCGTTACAATACCACTTCTATGTCTCCTTGAGAAAACACTTAGGGCGATGATGGAAGAGGAGGTGGCCCAGGAGGAGGAGGAGGAGGAGGAGGAGGGGTCATTTTTAGCACTTTCAGGCCAGTCTCTTCGAAGTGACTCAGAGGGAGGTTTTTGGCAACAGCAGAGGCCAGGTACAAATGTGGCCAGCCAGGGCCCACTACTGGAGGACGAGGAGGACGAGGATGAGGAGGAGGTGGAGGAGGATGAGGATGAAGCATGGTCACAGCGGGGTGGCACCCAACGCAGCTCGGGTCCATCACTGGTGCGTGGCTGGGGGGAAAGGCAGGACGATGACGATACGCCTCCCACAGAGGACAGCTTGTCCTTACCCCTGGGCAGCCTGGCACACATGAGCGACTACATGCTGCAGTGCCTGCGCAACGACAGCAGAGTTGCCCACATTTTAACGTGTGCGGACTACTGGGTTGCCACCCTGCTGGATCCACGCTACAAAGACAATGTGCCCACCTTACTTCCTGCACTGGAGCGTGATAGGAAGATGCGCGAGTACAAGCGCACGTTGGTAGACGCGCTACTGAGAGAATTCCCAAATGTCACAGGGGAACAAGTGGAAGCCCAAGGCCAAGGCAGAGGAGGAGCAAGAGGTCGCCAAGGCAGCTGTGTCACGGCCAGCTCCTCTGAGGGCAGGGTTAGCATGGCAGAGATGTGGAAAAGTTTTGTCAACACGCCACAGCTAACTGCACCACCACCTGATACGCAACGTGTTAGCAGGAGGCAACATTTCACTAACATGGTGGAACAGTACGTGTGCACACCCCTCCACGTACTGACTGATGGTTCGGCCCCATTCAACTACTGGGTCTCTAAATTGTCCACGTGGCCAGAGCTAGCCTTTTATGCCTTGGAGGTGCTGGCCTGCCCGGCGGCCAGCGGTTTGTCTGAACGTGTATTCAGCACGGCAGGGGGTGTCATTACAGACAAACGCAGCCAGCTGTCCACAGCCAATGTGGACAAGCTGACGTTCATAAAAATGAACCAGGCATGGATCCCACAGGACCTGTCCGTCCCTTGTCCAGATTAGACATTAACTACCTCCTCTTAACCATATATTATTGTACTCCAGGGCACTTCCTCATTCAATCCTATTTTTATTTTCATTTTACCATTATATTGCGAGGCTACCCAAATTTGAATGAACCTCTCCTCTGTCTGGGTGCCGGGGCCTAAATATATGCCAATGGACTGTTCCAATGTTGGGTGACGTGAAGCCTGATTCTCTGCTATGACATGCAGACTAATTCTCTGCTGACATGAAGCCAGATTCTCTGTTACGGGACCTCTCTCCTCTGCCTGGGTGCTGGGCCTAAATATATGCCAATGGACTGTTGCACTGGTGGCTGACGTGAAGCCTGATTGTCTGTTACGGGACCTCTCTCCTCTGCCTGGGTGCTGGGCCTAAATTTATGACAATGGACTGTTGCAGTGGTGGCTGACGTGAAGCCTGATTCTCTGCTATGACATGCAGACTGATTCTCTGCTGACATGAAGCCAGATTGTCTGTTACGGGACCTCTCTCCTCTGCCTGGGTGCTGGGCCTAAATTTATGAAAATGGACTCTTACAGTGGTGGGTGACGTGAAGCCTGATTCTCTGCTATGATATGAAGACTGATTCTCTGCTGACATGAAGCCAGATTGTCTGTTACGGGACCTCTCTCCTCTGCCTGGGTGCTGGGCCTAAATTTATGACAATGGACTGTTGCAGTGGTGGCTGACGTGAAGCCTGATTCTTTGCTATGACATGCAGACTGATTCTCTGCTGACATGAAGCCAGATTCTCAGTTACGGGACCTCTCTCCTCTGCCTGGGTGCTGGGCCTAAATATATGCCAATGGACTGTTGCACTGGTGGCTGACGTGAAGCCTGATTGTCTGTTACGGGACCTCTCTCCTCTGCCTGGGTGCTGGGCCTAAATATCTGACAATGGACTGTTGCATTGGTGGCTGACGTGAAGCCTGATTCTCTGCTATGATATGAAGACTGATTCTCTGCTGACATGAAGCCAGATTGTCTGTTACGGGACCTCTCTCCTCTGCCTGGGTGCTGGGCCTAAATATCTGACAATGGACTGTTGCATTGGTGGCTGACATGAAGCCTGATTCTCTGCTATGATATGAAGACTGATTCTCTGCTGACATGAAACCAGATTGTCTGTTACGGGACCTCTCTCCTCTGCCTGGGTGCTGGGCCTAAATATCTGACAATGGACTGTTGCATTGGTGGCTGACGTGAAGCCTGATTCTCTGCTATGACATGCAGACTGATTCTCTGCTGACATGAAGCCAGATTGTCTGTTACGGGACCTCTCTCCTCTGCCTGGGTGCTGGGCCTAAATTTATGAAAATGGACTCTTACAGTGGTGGGTGACGTGAAGCCTGATTCTCTGCTTTGATATGAAGACTGATTCTCTGCTGACATGAAGCCAGATTGTCTGTTACCGGACCTCTCTCCTCTGCCTGGGTGCTGGGCCTAAATATCTGACAATGGACTGTTGCATTGGTGGCTGACGTGAAGCCTGATTCTCTGCTATGATATGAAGACTGATTCTCTGCTGACATGAAGCCAGATTGTCTGTTACGGGACCACTCTCCTCTGCCTGGGTGCTGGGCCTAAATATCTGACAATGGACTGTTGCATTGGTGGGTGACGTGAAGCCTGATTCTCTGCTATGACATGCAGACTGATTCTCTGCTGACATGAAGCCAGATTGTCTGTTACGGGACCTCTCTCCTCTGCCTGGGTGCTGGGCCTAAATTTATGAAAATGGACTCTTACAGTGGTGGGTGACGTGAAGCCTGATTCTCTGCTATGATTTGAAGACTGATTCTCTGCTGACATGAAGCCAGATTGTCTGTTACGGGACCTCTCTCCTCTGCCTGGGTGCTGGGCCTAAATTTATGACAATGGACTGTTGCAGTGGTGGCTGACGTGAAGCCTGATTCTCTGCTATGACATGCAGACTGATTCTCTGCTGACATGAAGCCAGATTGTCTGTTACGGGACCTCTCTCCTCTGCCTGGGTGCTGGGCCTAAATTTATGAAAATGGACTCTTACAGTGGTGGGTGACGTGAAGCCTGATTCTCTGCTATGATTTGAAGACTGATTCTCTGCTGACATGAAGCCAGATTGTCTGTTACGGGACCTCTCTCCTCTGCCTGGGTGCTGGGCCTAAATTTATGACAATGGACTGTTGCAGTGGTGGCTGACGTGAAGCCTGATTCTCTGCTATGACATGCAGACTGATTCTCTGCTGACATGAAGACAGATTCTCTTTTACGGGACCTCTCTCCTCTGCCTGGGTGCCGGGGCCTAAATATCTGAAAATGGACTGTTCCAGTGGTGGGTGACGTGAAGCCAGATTCTCTGCTATGGGACCTCTCTCCAATTGATTTTGGTTAATTTTTATTTATTTAATTTTTATTTTAATTCATTTCCCTATCCACATTTGTTAGCAGGGGATTTACCTACATG
This sequence comes from Bufo gargarizans, assembly GCF_014858855.1. Classification (NCBI taxonomy): domain Eukaryota; kingdom Metazoa; phylum Chordata; class Amphibia; order Anura; family Bufonidae; genus Bufo; species Bufo gargarizans. The sequence goes on along the minus strand of NC_058081.1, from coordinate 723,227,188 downwards.
TTGCTGCCTTTTGCAGCCCTCTAGCCCTTTCCTGGGCTGTTTTACAGCCTTTTTAGTACCGAAAAGTTCGGGTCCCCATTGACTTCAATGGGGTTCGGGTTCGGGACGAAGTTCGGATCGGGTTCGGATCCCGAACCCGAACATTTCCGGGAAGTTCGGCCGAACTTCTCGAACCCGAACATCCAGGTGTTCGCTCAACTCTAGTATCAATCTGTCAATCCTTTCCGTGTCCGGGCCGGGTAAGGTTTCCCTTTTTTAGTCAAATTAAGCCACAGGCACCACTACTGGTCGTGTCCTTCCATCAATTAGTTTAAGTTTCAGCTGTGCAACCATGCTCCCCCCGGAAGCCAAAGAGTTTGGTTTCCCATAAAATGCTCGGCGGGTATTGGGAATAAAGCTGCTGGATCGCCTGTCGCATTGTCTTCGAACCTCCAACTTTCGTTGTTGACTACTGAAAACATTTGTGGCAACAAATGGTTTGGCTGTGGTTCGTCTTGCGGCGGTCCAAGACTTGCAACTCTAGTAGCGCAATACGGATGCCACCGACCGTTCCTCTTAATCATGACCCAAGTTCCATATAATAAAACAGAGGTGTTATCCGGTAAATGTATGGCGTTGGTATCCAATAACTAGATGGCCATAACTGTATCCCTTTCCCTGACCACAACACCTTTTTTAGACCTGGCATGAGCGGGAAAAATATGCAGATTGCGGTGCCAAGGACCTTTGCACCACAATCTGTGTCAGAAATACACCTAACATAGACGTACTTCTATATAACAAATGACCACCTAATTACATTATTATTCGGGGGTAGGGCTAATATCTTTATATTAGATAGATTCTAGTGTATTATACTGTGCCCTGTATTTCCCACTATAAAAATGATCCTTGGTAAACACAGTCCTCACCACTGACCACCAGGACCAGGTAGCGCTCTGTCAGTACATGGCGGCCTCCCCTCTCCGCCACGCTGCTCCGCTGTGTACTGGTGCTTATTCTGACACTAGGGCTGGGTTCACATCCTATTTTTGCCATCCATTTAATGCATACCAAAAATGTATGCGTTACCAGATGCCTCAGACTGATGCCGCACAGTGGCGTCCGTTCACCATAAAGTTCCATGGTAGATTTTTTTTTTACTTTAACGGATGCATTTTTTTTTTTACTGGACTCTGCAGGATACAAAAACGTGGAGTGCTGCACATTTGTCTACATCAAACCGATAGGAAATACAATGTTTCTGGGCTCCAGCAGCGCACATTGTTTAGAGTTTCCCTTTAAGACGCATAAAAAAGGCCCCTGATTAAAATACATATTTTTTGTAGGAATTTTTGCCATTGACCCCCCTCTGGTATGTCACTGTCCATGTTGTGGGACTATTTGTGTACTTCTAGTAAGTATTTGGTGGCTGAAAAATGACCTGAAGGTTTTTCAGGGTCTCCTGTCATTAAAGTGAATGGGGCTCGCTGCGGTTCGTGAATATTTGATCGCGTTCGCGCATTCTCGAATTGTCTTGGCCGATGTTCGTCCATCACTACACTCAATCAGTTTATTTTGCAGGGAACAGGTATATCACACCAATTGCAATTAGTTATTCCAATAGCGCTTGTCCCTCTATATACCTGGGGTATCGCAACAGAACCGCACACAACTGCCGCACAATACAAATGCACTATAATATACTTTCTATGTTAGAAAGTATATTATAAGTATATCACACCCCTCTGTGTATCACACCTATCGATAGCACACCTAAACCAGTCCTTAAAAGGACTTTTGTGGCCCTATTAGCTAGCGTTCTGTGTCCCTAACAGTCTGTCCCTGCTCCACACAGCAACCTCTCCCTACACTGACAAAAGACAGAATATAAAATGGCGGCCAGATCGGGTTTATTTATAAGGTAGGGGGTATGTCCATTTGCTGAAATGTCTCTGAAATGTACCACCTCATGGATGTGTCATGGGTCAAAGTTCGATGCAATGCAAAAGAATATGGTGCCGGTGAACATCGCCATATGCTATCTCTACTTTTATCCACTGTGGTGGTGACATGGGTAGTGGTGGCAAAAGTGGCATTTAGGGCAAATACAGGGCAGGGAATCAAGGAGCCCACAACGACATATCACAGTCTGGTAAAAGTGGCCGGGAAGGTGAGGACTATGACGATGGTTATGTGATGGACAGGACCTGGGATCCAAATCAGGGTGCTGAGGAGTTGGTGACATCAAAAGAGGAGGGCCATGGCCACAATAAAGAGCAGAGGAAATATACATCCAAAACCTACCAAAAACTGCCAGGGCAAGATTTGTTTCTATTGTAGTTAGCTTGTAAAGTGGTGATGTCAATAATAAAGTAAAATTAGGGTCAAAATGTGCCACACTTAGACAAGCTTGGCTGCCTCTAGCTCTGTGTGATCAACTACCGTAAGACAGCTTTTCTCCACAAGGCTGGCACACACAACCACAACTGTGTGCTGGATATCTGACTTGGCTATATTACGTTGTCAAATCCCAAGGCTTGTTGAAACGGTAGATTTAGACTCACAGGGAGCCACTTCCAAGAGGTGGCATTAGTGAGATGGTTCTCTTTCCTTGGGAGATATCTCTTTGCATATTTGTTTCCCATGCAGCAACAGGACTGGTTTCTTTAAGGAGATCCAGCACCCAGCCAGAACCCTACTCCTTATGAGGGGCAAGAAACCCAAAACAGCTGTCTACAGATGGATATCTGACTTATCAGATCCAAAGGCTTGTTAGAAAGACAGATTTTGAATCATATGAAGCTACTTCCAAGAGGTGGCATTAATGAGATGGTTCTCATTCCCTGGGAGTATTGCCAATATGTCTCCCCGCCATGGAGTACTTCCAGTAAGTCTTCAAATCGGACTGGCCTTTTATCGAAAGAATAGAGGTTAATAAGTTATTTTTTTACAATGTTTATAAACTAATATTTCTCTCCACAAACTACACAATATTATATTAATGATTCAATAAATAATAAAGAAGGACAATTATTCAGTCCTGTGATAAGTGTATGCACTTAGCAGAAGTGTTAGATGCATGGGGTCATATAAGCCTATATAAAGCAGCTATAAGGTTAAAGATCTTCTGCCCTCACTGACCAAAGAAAGGAAATCTCTGGAGAAGAAGGAAGGAAAGGTAAGGAAAACGATTAGAAAAACCTAATGCAGACACAACTTTGAGCCTCATTTACATTATAATACTGTATATTATTATCCAGTGATAAATATTTATCTATTTTTTACAACAAATAAAAAGCTCTGTATTTAATTGATCAGACATTATGTTTAGAGATAAATTTCTAAAAATTAGATTTAGGTCCGATTTAATTGAATAAACAATTTGATTGAATTTGGGTATAAATCGATTCTAGCCCAATTGAAGATAATCTGTGTGTCTAGAAATTTCTGAAACCTCGCTCACCCAAATCAAGTAACTAAAAATTCAGATTGTCTAATTATTGTATGCAGCATGATGAGGACATATCTTTTAGAACTATCACTATGTATCTACAAAGCATTTAACCTTTTCAGAACCGGTACGTCCTATGTATTTCCGATCACCACCGCCAAATCATTGGGCAGGCACCTTGGGACAATGCGCCGGGGGGTCTTGTGACCTCCACGTGTAGGCGATCGCTGCAAACCTCAGGTCAATTCAGACCTGCGGTTTGCAGCGCTTTCAGGAGGTTTCTGATCCCCGTCATCTGTGACCGTGGGGATCAGAAACTTTTAAATGCTGTTATTTTAAGCTTTCCATGGTGCTGCTCAGAGGCTGTCCATGGTGCTGATTAGACTTCTGCTAAAGGCAGAAGTCTAATCAGACTTTGTAAAGTGAAAATACAGTACACAACACTATATAGTGTACTGTACTGTATTATACAGCCATCAGACCCACTGGATCTTCAAGGACCAAGTGGGTCTAGGTAAAAGAAATGTAAAAAAAGTAAAAATTAAAAAACATATTTATCACTGATTAAGAATGAAATTTTTTTTATTTCCTACACATGTTTGATATCACCGCGTCCTGATCTATAAACGACCTGATCTATAAAACGGTCATGTTACTTTCCCCACACGGTGAACGCCATAAAAAAATAAAATAAAAACTATGATGAAATAGAAATTTTGCCTACCTTACTTCCCAAAAAAGGTAATAAAAGTGAACAAAAAAGTCGTATGTACGCCAAAATAGTACCAATTAAACTGTCACCCTATCCCGCAAAAAATGAGCACTACATTAGAAAATGGCCCAAAAAAATAAAACAAATATGTCTCTCAGACTAAAACTTTGTTTAAAAAATGCTTTTCTATGTTAAACGTAATTTTTTTTTTAAAGTAGACATATTAGGTATCGCCGCGTCCGTAAGAACCTGCTCTATAAAAATACCACATGATCTAAACCCTGAGGTGAACACTGTAAAAAATAAAAATAAAAACAGTGTCAAAAAAGCAATTTTTTGTCACCTTATATCACAAAAAGTGTAATAGCAAGTGATCAAAAAGTCGTATGCCCCCCAAAATAGTGCCAATCTAACCATCATATCATACCCAAAAAATGATACCCTATCTAAGACAATCGCCCAAAAACTAAAAAACTATGATTCTCAGACTTTGGAGAAACTAAAACATGATATTTTTTTTTGTTTCAAAAATGACGTTATTGTGTAACACTTAAAAAAATTATATAAAGTATACATATTAGGTATCGCCACGTCCATAACGACCGTCTCTATAAAAATATCATATGACATAACCCCTCAGGTGAACACTGTCAAAAAAATAAATTAAAAACTGTGCTAAAAAACATTTGTTTTGTCACCTTACTAAAGGTGCAACACCAAGCGATCAAAAAGGCAATAAATCTACCCGTCACCTCATCCCGCAAAAATGATACCCAACCTGAGACAATCGCCTAAAAACGGAAAAAGCTATGGCTCTCAGACTATGGAGACACTAAAATATTTTTTTTTGTTTCAAAAATGATATTATTGTGTAAAACCTAAATAAATAAAAAAGTATACATATTAGGTATCACCGCGTCTGTAAGAACATGCTCTATAAAAATAGCACATGATATAACCTGTCAGATTAACATTTAAATTAATAAAAAATAAAAACGGTGCCAAAACAGCTTTTTTTTGGCAAATTTTCTATTTAAATCCTTTTTTACCGTAACAAAGCAAGGGTTAACAGCCAAACAAAACTCAATATTAATGGCCCTGATTCTGTAGTTCACAGACATGCCCCATATGTGGTTGTAAACTGCTGTATGGTCACATGGCAGGGCGCAGAAAAAATAGAATGCCATATGGTTTTTGGAAGGCAGTTTTTGCTAGACTGTTTTTTTTACACCATGTCCCATTTGAAGCCCCCCTGATGCACCCCTAGAGTTGTAACTCCAAAAAGTTACCCCAATTAAGAAACTACACCCCTCAAGGTATTCAAAACTGATTTTACAAACTTTGTTAACCCTTTAAGTGTTCCACAAGAGTTAATGGCAATTGGAGATGACATTTCAGAATTTATATTTTTTGTTACCTTGCCTCACAAAAAGTGTAATATAGAGCAACAAAAAAATCATATGTACCCTAAAATAGTAAAAACAAAACTGCCACCTTATTCCGTAGTTTCAAAAATTGGGTCAGTATTTTGGAGTTTTGGGGTGCATCAGGGGTCTTCAAATGGGACATGGTGTCTAAAAACCAATCCAGCAAAATCTGCCTTCCAAAAACCAAATGGCGTTCCTTTCTTTCTGTGCCCTGCTGTGTGCCTGTAAACTGCAGAGTAATAAATGTTGAGTTTTGTTTGGCTGTTAACTCTTGCTTTGTTACTGGAAAAAATGGATTAATATAGAAAATTTGCCCAAAAATTTAAATTCTGAAATTGTATATCCCTTTTCCATTAAATCTTATGGAATGCCTAAAGGGTTAATAAAGCTTGTAAAATCAGTTTTGAATACGTTGAGGGGTGTAGTTTCTAGAATGGGGTAATTTTGGGGTGGTTTCTATTATGTAAGCCTCACAAAGTGACTTCAGACCTGAACTGCTCCTTAAAAAATGGGCTTTTTAAAATTTCTCAAAAATGTCAAGATTTGCTTCTAAACTTCTAAGCCTTGTAACGTCCCTAAAAAATAAAATGTAATTCCCAAAATGATCCAAACGTAAAGTAGACATATGGGGAATGTAAAGTAGTAACTATTTTTGTAGGTATTACTATGTATTATAGAAGTAGAGAAATTGAAACTCGGAAATTTTCTAATTTTTGCAAACTTTTGGTAAATTTTGTATTTTTTATAAATAAGGAAGTACAATAAATAAGGAAGTGTCAGGAAGTACAATATGTGACGAAAAAATGGAATGGAATGGCTTGGATAAGGTCAAAGTGTTTTAAAGTTATCACCACATAAAGTGACACTGGTCAGATTTGCAAAAAAATGGCCTGGTCCTTAAGGTGAAATATGGCTGTGTCCTTAAAAAGTTAAGGGCAAACAATTTAATATCTTCATTAGAGATGAGCGAATCGAAGCTGACAAAGTCAAATTCGTTCCGAATTTCATGAAAAATTTGGTTCTGAACTAATGAGAATTTCCTCACGCTTCGTAGTAATGAATCACATTTTTTCTTAATATGGCGGCTGGCCAGCTAAAAGGGCGTATAATATGGTGGCTACAAGTGTGAGGACATGGGGCAAGGAACTCTGGGAAGGCGAGATGACCCACAATGCCATGCATGCAGCCAATCAGCAGCCAGCCAGGGGATGTCACAGCCCTATAAATTCGGCGGCCATCTTAGATGCTGCCATTTACCATCGTACATTGTTCAGGGACAGACGTCTATGCCGGCACTAGGAAGAGTGAAATAATCTAAAATTTGTACCCCAGAAAAAAAGGAAAGAAGCGATTTACTAGCGCAGGGAAATGATAGTCAGAGGAATCATTTCACAGGCAGGGAGAGACGTGTGCAGATGCTAGGGAGAGTCATAGGAGATTCCTCATTGTGAAAATCAGTGATTTACAAGTGCAGGGAAACATTACTTGGGGATCGAGATAGTCTCATAATACAGCTCTGTTATTCGAGCAAATAGTTATTGGGGTGCAAGTGCTATGTTGAAAAGCCTTTAGTGGCTTTGATCTGTGGAAAAAGATAAATATATACGCAGGTCACTTTTGCTGTTAACTGCGATGATATACTTTAGTGGCCTATTTCAATACAATCCAAGGAATATATACGCAGGTCACTTTTGTTGTTATTTATGCAAAAAATCATTTGCAGTCATTTCTGGCTAAATACTATAGGGCGGTATTTCATTAATACACAAAAGATTTAAACGCACTGCACAGTTGCATTCATTTCTGGTGAAAGAGTATAGGGGCTTTTTTCCTTAAAAAAGTCAAATATATACGCAATGCACTGTTGCAGTTATTTCTGTTAAAAGCGTATAGGGACATATTTAATAAAGAAAAAAAGAAAAGTATATATACGCATATTTGTTGCTTTTAGTGGTGTTTTATTTTGCATTTAGCTTATTTAGTTTACCAACAAGTATGTCAGGCAGAGAAGTGCCAGGCCGTGCACAGAGGAGTGGCAGAGGTCAAAATGTTTCTGGTGCAAGCAGAGGTCGCAGCAGAGTAAGGGGCCGTGGCAGCAGGGGTCGCAGCGAGAGGCCTGAGCTCCTGTTCTTGATTGGTTAACTCGGTCATCCACATCATCCCAAGTGACATCAGACACCCCCAGCCAACAATCGGTGGGTTCGTCAGACACAACCCATAGTTGGCATGGCCCGGGAGCAGGCCCTGTGCCCTCACCTGTCCTCAACCTGCCTCTGTCCTTCGCTCTCCATACACTGTCATTGTGCCACTTGGTGGCCTCCTCATACTGCTTCAACCTCCAGACACTGTTATTATGCCACTCTGCGACCTCCTCATGCTACTTCCACCTCACCACTATGTTATAGGTCTACTCTGTGGACTTCTCATGCTGTTCCCACCCTCCCCACTTCATGATTGGTCTACTATTTTGGCTTTCGGCCTGGCTAACATCATCATTTACTTTACCTTTCTTTTGATCTGTCAGAAGGAAGGAAAAATTAGACTCACGACGGATCCTTTCTGTGTAGCAGCTGTAAGGCCTGTATGGTCCCATCCAAATTGGCTTATGATTTGGTAGCCAAAAGCAGGAGTGGGTAGAAAACACAGAAGACATGCAAATATTTCATACACGTGTCATCTCTGTTTTAGATCCACGCCTGTTTTTTGGGGGCATTAGCAATACTGATGGATTACTGACCAAATGCTGACCGAGTGAAGGCGAATGCTCTACAGACAGGATCCTTTTTTTGTGGGTTATTGTTCTGATGGATCAGAGGAAGGGCAAAAAAACTGTGACGTCAACACAAACTTACTGCTGACACCGTCTCCACTCTGTCGGGGGGCTTTACTTGTATAAGCGTTTAATAGAACAGGTTCTATAGACATCTATGTGGAATCAGCTTAGTGCGCTTCTTCTTGACGCTAACATGGACCTCCAAGGCTGAGTACATACTTGAATATTTGGTGAGTTTTGACCACGTGACTGGCCAAATAAGTGAAGTGTGCAGTGATTCTAAGTGCGACCCCTGTCATCTGCATGTCATACTGAAAGAGTATTATTTCACTACCCCAGCACACTCCCTATGCATGTTACTGCAAGGCACAGTGTTTTACACCCATATCAAGGGTCTCTGCAGCCCAGAAATAGAAGTTTTTTAAAGGAATTTGCTGCAAATATATTCGGATCAAAGCAAATAATTTTGAAAAATTCAGCGAACCGGCCGAATTGAATTTTTGAAAAATTTGCTCATCTATAATCTTCATCTACTGGTTTAGAAAAATATTTATTTTTATATAGAAATTTCGAATGTTTTTTAAAATGTGAAAATACGGTTAGTATATTTTACTTTAATTGTTTTAATATTTTAATCAATAGCAGTTTTATGTTCATAAATATCAATAACCAATTAAATATAATCAAATCTGGATACATACTCTGGGCTAGGAGTTGGGATAGATTTCAATTATAATTACAACGATTTTCTGGTGAATATTGTCTTAAATGTGTTGGCCTGCTGTTGTCCCTACTCAGCCTCCCTAATATGAGCATCAGAGCATTTCATTTCATACGCTGAATTGCACAAGGCAAAGGTATTTTCTCGAGATCCTGTGATATACCGGGCTCTCCATGCATAAAGCTAGGCGGACGCTTCCACCTAGCAATGTGCTGCCCTAGCCTGTAAAATGTCTAGGGCAGTGCTAAAGCCCACCCATCAGAGCCAGTGACTTCACCGGGAACACTGCTAGACGGAGGCCTCTGCCTAGTAGAGTAAAAATATAAATAGAGATGAGCAAATCAAAGTTGACGAAGTGGAATTTGATCAGAATTTCAGGAAAAATTATATTTGCACTGAAGCCGAATTTCCTCACGCTTTGTGGTAACAAATCAAATTTTTTCCTAAAATGGCTGCTGCACGTGTTAGGACATGGAGCAAAGAACTCTTGGAATGAGGAATCTCTCACAATGCCATGCATGCAGCCAATCAGCAGCCAGCCAGCCCTGTGATGTCACAGCCCTATAAATAGCCTCAGCCATCTTGGATTCAGCCATTTTACAGTGTGCTTAGTGCAGGGAGAGATGTCAGCAGGCGCTAGGGACAGTGCTAGGGAAGACTTTATTGTGCTGAAAAATCAATTTAGAAGTTCAGATTATTCAAGGTGTAGGGAAAGAATAGGGAGGCATCATCTACACTATAAAAGGAGAACACTGTGCAATAAGAGAGTGTACAGCCGGGGTAATAGGAGTGATTCTATTACACCTTGCTGCAATTGGGGTTACAAATTGCCATTATTAGAGATGAGCGAATCGAAGCTGACAAAGTGGAATTCTATCCGAATTTCAGGAAAAATTTTATTTGCACCAAATCCAAATTTCCTCACGTTTCATGGTAACTAATCACATTTTTTCCTAAAATGGCTGCTGCATGTGTGAGGACATGGAACAAGGAACTTTGGGGAGGCGGGATCACCCATAATGCCGTGCATGCAGCCAATCAGCAGCCACAGCCCTATAAATAGCCCCAGCCATCTTGGATTCTGCCATTTTTCAGTGTACTTAGTGCAGGGAGAGACGTCAGCAGGCGCTAGGGACAGTGCTAGAAAAGACTTCATTGTGCTGAAAAAACATTTACAAGTTCAGGGAAAGATTACTCAAGGTGTAGGGAAAGGATAGGAATCATTCCACAGCATTTCTGTTGAACAGGGTTCAGTAGGGGACATTATAGCCTGGATAATAGGAACGATCATATTACACCTTGCTGCACTGACTGGGGACCCAAAATGCAGGGTTTATTACAAGGAAATATTTCTATGTCTTATTTGCCCTGTGCTGTGCAGTTATATGTTCTAAAGCATTTTTGGCTTGTATTAGTGGGAAAAAAGGGCTTATTAGCCGTTGTGGGTTGGTAAAATTGTAGCACTTTTTGTCGTGTATTGGAGGCAAAAGAAAAATATATTTGCCTTTCAGTCATGCAGTCATCTGTTCTAAAGCCTTTTTTGGCGTGTATAAGTGGCAAAATAAAAATGTATTAGCCGTTCAGCGGTACAGTTATATGTTCTAAAGCGCATTTTGTTGTGTAATAGTGTCAAAATAAAAATATATTTGCCGTTCAGCGGTGCAGTTATATGTTTTAAAGTCCTTTTTGTCGTGTAATAGTGGCAAAAGAAAAATATATTTGCCGTTCAGTGGAACAATTATATGTTCTAAAGGCTTTTGTGGCGTGTATTAGTAGCAAAAGAAAAATATATTTGCCGTTCAGCAGTGCAGTTATATGTTAGAAAGCCTTTTGTGGCTTGAGTTAGTGGCAAAAGAAAAATATATTTGCCGTTCAGCAGTGCAGTAATATGTTATAAAGCCTTTTGTGGCATGAGTTAGTGGCAAAAGAAAAATATATTTGCCGTTCAGCGGTGCAGTTTTATTTTCTAAAGACCTTTTTTTTGTGTATTATTGTGAAAAAAGTGAGTGGTGGTGAAGTTAGAAAATTGCAAACTTTTTGGGGTGTTTTAATTTTATTTTTTTATTTGATCTAACAGTATGTCAGTCAGAGAAATGCCAGGCCCTGCACAGGGGAGTGGCAGGGGCCTAACTGTTTCTGGTGCAGGCAATAGTTGCAACAGAGTAAGGGGCCTTGACAGCAAGGGTCACTTCGAGAGGCATGAGCTCCCAGTGTCAGCTAGCGGTCATGTCTTGACCAGCAACCCAACGGTTCTTGAATGGTTAACTCGATCTTCGACTTTGTCGCAAGTGACATCAGACACCCTCAGCCCAGATTCAGTGGGTTCGTCAGACACAACCCTTAGATGGCATGGCCCGGAAGCAGGCCCTGTGCCCTCACCTATCCTAAACCTGCCTCTGTCATTTTCTGTTCCCTCAGCCAGAGAAGTATTGTATGCTGTGGGCTCAGCTCCACTATACAGGGAGGACAGGCTAATAGAATTCAGTCAGCAGCTACTGGCAAGCCAGGATGTCGGGGAGACATCTACCTCTTCTTCCACTAGGCGGGCAAGTAGTAGATGAGGAGAGTGGCATGATTGCTGGTGTTGCAAGCGATCAGGCTCCTGACCCAGAGACGGTTGAGAAGGACATCAGTGACGTGCAGAGAGTACTCGATGATGATGATGTAGCTGATCGCACTTGGGAGCCGGGTGACGAAAGGGCTTCATAATCAACGGGAGAAGAGGGTGGCTGTTTGCCCGTGAGGCAGCAGCAAAGCCAGCAAGTCATTAGCATGGCCATGAGTCAGCAGGGTGGTAGCAGTGGGAGGTCGGAATCCAAACATGCCCGGGGTAGACCACCTGCTTTGCAGGAGCCTACCAGCCCAGGAAGTAGCGGTGCACAGGTTCATGGGGGCAGCGGCAGTAGCATTTAGTCAGTGCATAGTGTTAAGGGTAAAATCACCTATTCGGAGGTGTGGCATTTTTTTGTTAAGCCGCTGAAGGAGGTAAATATGCCCATATGTAGAATCTGTGGGCAGAAGGTGAAGCGTGGCCAGGGTGCCAATGTTAGCACCACGGCCCTGCATCAACATATGTAGCATCAGCATAAAGTGACTTGGGAGAACCGTAGCTAAGATGTGGTGGTCCAGCCTGCCGCAGCGACCGCTGCTTCACCCAGTGGCTCCACCACCTCAGCCAAATGGAGCTGTCTGTCCTTCCCATCAACTGCTGGTCCTAAAGCTCCTGCTCCTCCTCCTCCTACTCCTCATCAGTCACTCCGTCAGCAATCAATCACCGAAGCAATTGCCAAGGGACAACAGTATGCGTGCACTAATCCAACGGCGCAGAAGCTGAACATACGCTTGTCTAAGTTGCTGGTGCTGGAGTCCCTCTCTTTCCAAGTGGTGGACTCTGCACCTTTCAGAGAACTTATGGCTTGTGCGTAGCCAAGGTGGAGAGTCCCAAGCTGTCATTTCTTAGCCAAAAAGGCAGTACTAGCCTGGCACACACATGTAGAACAGAAGGTGGGCCAGTTCTTGAGCTTGTCGGTGTCAGCAGTGCGGATGTGTGGAGCTGTAACTACGGTCAGGGACAATACAAGTCCTTTATGGCCCACTGGGTGAATGTGTTTCCTGAACAGCCACACCAGTAACTTGGCCAGATGATGCCGCTTCCATCTCCATGTTCTCACTTTGTTGGTCCTGCGACAATGTCCTCCATTGCAGGGACCATGCACAGTGCCTCTCCAGCATACCACATGTGCAAGCCACGGTGGTGTCACACTGTTCTGCACCTCGTTTGCCTGGGCGAGTGGAGTTACACATGGGAGGAACTGCTACTGTACATATACTTCATCAAGATTTCGAATCCTGGCTTTATCCACGACAACTCAAGAAATGAACCATCGTGACCGACAATAAGAAAAACATTATGTTGGCGCTGTGTCAAGGAGGGCTGAGCCATGTGCCCTGCATGGCACACGTGTTCAGTCTGGTTTTCAACGGTTCCTGAAGTCTTCCACCCATCTGCAAGATATCCTAAAAATGGCCAGGAAACTTTGCATGCACTTCAACCACTCGTACACCACAAAGCAAACCCTCCTTGAGCTGCAGCTGCAGAACGGCATCCCCCAACATATGCTGATATGCGATGTTTCTACCCATGGGAATTCTACCCTCCATATGTTGGATTGACCGTACGAACAGAGAAAGGCCATAAACAATTTCCTGATGATCCAAGCAGAAAGGAGTACTCCCCTGTGAAACTTCGATGTCAGTCAGTGGCAGCTCATGCGTGACACCAGCCATTTGCTCAGGCGCATTGAGGAGGCCATGTTATTTGTCAGTCGCCAGAACTACAAGATGAACAACGTCAATCCACAGCTTTATGTCCTGGAACAGATGCTGGTAAATCTGGCTAATCAGAGGACTGGAGAAGTGGCACCTAGATCTCAAGACCACATGAGCCCTGTGGGGGCTGAGCTGGAGCAGGATGACATTGGAGCACAAGCAATGTGTAGCGAAATGGGTGGTTTTGCTACACAGGTGACAGGAGAGGGGGAGCAGAAGCAGACAGAGGAGCTACAGGGCGATGAGGAAGATGAGGCAGAGGACCCAGACACACTGTGGCAGTATGCATTGAAAATGGAGGCAGGGACTAGTCACTTGCGCAAATGGCCCGCTGCAGGCTCAGTTGTTTGGGTAGTGACAGCCGAATTGTCAGCATTTGGCAGAGTGATGACTTCTAGATCTCCACCTTGTTGAACCCTAGCTACCGTTCCAAATTGGGGGCCTTTTTTACACCAACTGAGAGGGAGAACAAACGGACCTACTATAAAGATATCTTATGTAGTCAGTTGGCCGCTGCCTAAGTCTAGAGTCGCTGATGAGCAGCTTTCTTCACCCACCTGGTGAAGAACCTCTCATCATCAGCATCTAGACCTGGAGCATACTTGGACAGCACCCTGCCACTCCACATTAAAGATCTGCTGGAATACTGGGCAGCAAAACTGGATTTGTGGCCGCAACTGGCAGAGTTTGCCCTGGAAAAGCTGTCCTGTCTGGCCAGTAGTGTGGCATCAGAGCAGGTGTTTAGTGCGGCGTGGGCCACACTAAACCTTTGTCAAGATGAAACAGGCATGGATCAGCCAGGATTTCCACACACCAATGCCTGATGCATCAGACTTGATCATCCATGGTGCCACTCCAACTCTTTAACAAAAGAGAACACATGTGCCATGCAGGGCACATGGCTCAGCCCTCCTTGACACAGCGCCAACATAATGTTTTTCTTATTGTCGGTCACGATGGTTCCTTTCTTGAGTTGTAGCTGAGGCAGGTAGCCAAAAGAAACCTGTTTCTTTTGGCTACCTGCCTCAGCTACTATTCTGATGCTGCCACCCGCTTGATGACACACATCTGATGCCAAGTGCTCCTTCTCTCACCCACCATCTTCAGCGGGTACTGTTATTGCCACCCACCTCCCCACTCTATCACCGGGTCACTCTGTGGTCTCCTTATGCTGCTGCCACCTCCACACTATGTCTCCTTGCCATATGAAAGATTTTGGTAACAGGCAGGCTTCACATAAATGGCAGACAAAATCCTTGCAAGATACTCAGAGGGAATAACACTCACAGATCAGGCTGTACTTTCTTCAGATCCTGTCTGGCTTTCTCCAAGGCCCGTATGCCTAATAGCTGGCTTTATCCTTGGGTAGGGAAACCTTCCTCTGGTATAAATCCCCCTACTGTAAATATCCTTCTGCCCTTCAGCTTTCTACTTGGCTGGATAAAACTGGCTCTGCTCTGTACTTTACAAGATGCTAGATATCTTCAGGAGGCAACTTCTTCCCCTGGATGCAAGCTAGGAACCTGGGCTATCTAGCTGCATGTTAGAAGCTGATCTTTAGCTACTCTCTAGCTAAAGTGTACACTAGCTTCTAACCACACACTAACTCTCCCTGAACTGGACCTGACTATATATACTAGGGGGTTCCCTAGCTCCCTCTACTGCTTAGGAGGAGGAACTACACCCCTAACAGGCCTGGTACAGGAGATAACAATAAAATATACCTTACAATGCAATACAAAATACCATGACCATGTTCCACAAAAGGTGGGGAACAACGTGACCCAATTGACCTTTGAGTAGTGCCCACATTTACGTAGTGGGACACTACACTGTCACCTCCACACTACGTCACCTTGCCACTCTGTGGTCTCCTGATGCTGCTGCCACCTTCACACTCTGTCACAGGGGCACTATGTGGTCTTTTCATGCTTCTGCCACCTCCACACTATGTAATCTTGCCACTCTGTGGTCTCCTCATGCTGCTGCCACCTCCACACTATGTTATTGTGCCACTTTGTGGCCTCCTGTTGTTGCTTCCACCTCCACGACATGCGCAAGTGTTGATTGTCAGAAGAAAAAGTGTCTAATTGTGAATGAGCCTAAGAAAATTCAACCTTCTAATTGAGAGCAGCAACAGTGCAGTGAGGATGTGGAAACGCTACAGTATGGCCTCCTGATGCTGCCGCCACCTCCACACTGTCATTGTGCCACTCTGTGGCCTCCTCCTGATGCTGCTGCCGCAACCTCGACTCTGTCATTGTGCCACTCTGTGGCCTTCTCATGCTGTTCTCACGCTCCCCATTCCATGAATAAGCCACTATTTTGCCTTTCGGTCTGGCTGACATCATCATTTATTTAACCCGTCAGAAAGAAGGAAAAATTACACCCAGCTAGCTATAAGGCCTGTATGCTCCCTTCAGAATTGGCTCATGATTTGGTAGCCAAAATCAAGAGTGGGTAGAAAACACAGAAGACATGCAAATATTCCATTCACCTGTCATCTCTGTTTTGGATCTACTCCTGTTTTTTTTGGCATTAGCAATACTGATGGATTACTGACCAAATGCTGACCGAGTTAAGGCGGATGCTCTACAGACAGGATCAGTTTTTTGTGGGTTATTGTTCTGATGGATCATAGGAAGGGCAAAATAATCTGTGACGTCAACACAAACTTATTGCTGACACCCTCTCCACTCTGTCGGGGGGCTCTAAATTGTATACAGTGGGATGCGAAAGTTTGGGCAACCTTGTTAATTGTCATGATTTTCCTGTATAAATCGTTGGTTGTTACAATAAAAAATGTCAGTTAAATCTATCATATAGGAGACACACACAGTGTGAGAAGTGAAATGAAGTTTATTGGATTTACAGAAAGTGCTATAGTTGTTTAAACAAAATTAGGCAGGTGCATACATTTGGGCACCACAAAAAAAGAAATTAAATCAATATTTAGTAGATCCTCCTTTTGCAGAAATTACAGCCTCCAGTGGCGTACATACAGGGGTCGCAGGGGTCGCACTTGCGACCGGGCCCGGCACTCCAGGGGGCCCGCCCCCCAGTGTTGAGTTTCCCTGCTGCCAGCCCTACCCTCCCTTGAGTCTCCTCCCCCTAAGTCTCCTCCCCGGCCGCCTGTGGACCCGCCCTGCAGTAGTGCTGTGCCTGTATAACCCGGGTGGCCGGCCCGGGGCCCGCCCCCCAGTGTTGTTTCCTTGCTGCCAGCCCAACCCTCCCTTGAGTCTCCTCCCCCTGAGCAGTGGCTACCTACCATATAGGCAGACGGGGCCCCGAAGTGGAGGAGAGGCCCCGCCCCCTAATTGCTCCTATTTATCTTTCTAAAGCTAAAGGACCTTTGATGATGTCATCAGAGGTCCTGTAAGGGAACTGCACAGTGTAAAGTGTAGTTCCCAGGTTAGAACAGTGCATCTGCCAGGACCTGTGATGACATCAAATTCAACATCACAGGTCCTGCAGAATCTAGCAAAGGAACTGCACCAAAAATGGTGTAGTTCCTAGGTTTCAAAGGTATATCTGCCAGGACCTGTGATGACATCATCCCAGGTCCTTCAACCCCTAACAGCAAGTATTAGAAGTTCACAATCAGCTCTGCGTTAATTCATACAGACTGGACTGGAGTGGTAAGAGGAGGTCCTCCACTTTTCATCATTTACCCCCCCTCCATGCCCTGTTTTTACTCATTGCTCACTCATATATAATACTTCAGACAGTTAGGCTACTTTCACACCTGCGTTCGATCGGATCCGTTCTGAACGGATCCGCTCCTATAATGCAGACGTTTGCATCCGTTCAGAACGGATCCGTCTGCATTATAACTTAGAAAATTTTTCTAAGTGTGAAAGCAGCCTGAGCGGATCCGTTCAGACTTTACATTGAAAGTCAATGGGGGACGGATCCGCTTGAAGATTGAGCCATATGGTGTCATCTTCAAGCGGATCCGTCCCCATTGACTAAGGCTACTTTCACACTAGCGTTCGATCGGATCTGTTCTGAACGGATCCGATCATATTAATGCAGACGGAGGCTCCGTTCAGTACGGATCCGTCTGCATTAATAACTTAGAAAAATTTCTAAGTCTGAAAGTAGCCTGCGCGGATCCGTTCAGACTTTCAATGTAAAGTCAATGGGGGACGGATCCGCTTGAAGATTGAGCCATATAGTGACATCTTCAAGCGGATCCGTTCCCATTGACTTACATTGTAAGTCTGAACGGATCCGCTCGCCTCCGCACGGCCAGGCGGACAGCTGAACGCTACAAGCAGCGTTCAGCTGTCCGCCTGTCCGTGCGGAGGCGAGCGGAGCGGAGGCTGAACGCCGCCAGACTGATGCAGTCTGAGCGGATCCGCATCCATTCAGACTGCATCAGGGCTGGACGGAGGCGTTCGGGTCCGCTCGTGAGCTCCTTCAAACGGAGCTCACGAGCGGACCGATGAACGCTAGTGTGAAACTAGCCTTACATTGTAAGTCGGAACGGATCCGCTCGCCTCCGCACGGCCAGGCGGACACCCGAACGCTACTTGCAGCGTTCAGGTGTCCGCTCACTGAGAATGCATTAGGGCCAGACGGCTGCATTCAGGGCCGCTCGTGAGCCCCTTCAAACGGAGCTCACGAGCGGACACCTGAACGCAGGTGTGAAAGGAGCCTTACAGTGACCACTACCTCATATACCTCACACACACAGTGACCATAATGTATAACTGACCACATATATCTGTAAACACTGCAGCTACAGTATTATACCTTCTATGTCTCACATCAATACACTGCTGTGTGTGTGTGAGTGTTTGTGTGTATATATATACACACATACACACACACACACTGCAAATATTACACAGTATTATACATGCAATATGTACAGATATATAGTATATACCGCAGTGCACTGATATGTGAGGTACAAGGTATAATAGATGCTGTGTGTAGAGATATCAGTACACTGCTGTATATACTATATATGTGAGGTCTTCTTCTTACTATATATGTGAGATACGAGGTATAATAGATGCAGTGTGTACAGATATATAGTATATACAGCAGTGTACTGATATGTGAGGTAGGAGGTATAATAGATGCAGTGTGTACAGATATATAGTATATACAGCAGTGTACTGATATGTGAGGTATAATAGATGCAGTGTGCACAGATATATAGTATATACAGCAGGGTACTGATATGTGAGGTACGAGGTATAATAGATGCAGTGTGTACAGATATATAGTATATACAGCAGTGTACTGATATGTGAGGTAGGAGGTATAATAGATGCAGTGTGTACAGATATATAGTATATACAGCAGTGTACTGATATGTGAGGTATAATAGATGCAGTGTGCACAGATATATAGTATATACAGCAGTGTACTGATATGTGAGGTATGAGGTATAATAGATGCAGTGTGTACAGATATATAGTATATACAGCGGTGTACTGATATGTGAGGTACGAGGTGTCAATACACTGCTGTATTTACTATATACCTGTACACACTGCATCTATTATACCTCACATATTACACTACTGTATATACTGTATACACTGCATATTTTATACCCCGTACCTCACATATCAGTACACTGCTGTATATACTATATACCTGTACACACTGCATATATTATACCGCGTACCTCATATGACTGTACACCGCTGTATATAATATATACCTGTACACACTGCATCTATTATACCTCACATATTACACTACTGTATATACTGTATACACTGCATCTATTATACCTCGTACCTCACATATCAGTACACTGCTGTATATACTATATACCTGTACACACTGCATATATTATACCCTGTACCTCACATATCAGAACACTAGGGAATATACTATATACCTGTACACACTGCATATATTATACCGCGTTCCTCATATGACTGTACACCGCTGTATATAATATACATCTGTACACACTGCATCTATTATAGCTCTTTTGTGTGCCAGGGCTGTTTTGTAATCCCAATCCGGCCCTGATGGCATAAATTATAAAACGCAGCAGCAAGAATAGTTCATGGAACAAAGGGAGGGGCTATTAAAGGGGAATGGGGGCCCAATTTAGATTCCTGCTATGGGGCCCAGTGATTTTTATGCACGCTCCTGCCCCTGAGTCTCCTCCCCGGCCGGTAGTGCGGCGTGCCGGACATGATGTTGAGATGCAGGGACAGGGAGAAGGCGCCGGAAAAGAAAGGGAGAGGGAGAGCGCTGCGCAAAGAAGCCGGTCCGGCTTTCAGAGTGAGTGAGGTCTGATGGGGGCTGAGAGTTGGGCAATGTATGTAAAGTTATGACTGGTGACTTGTGCTATGAAGTAATGTTTTTTTTTCTGTTGTCTTGGGGTGCAGCTCTTTTGTGTAGGCACTTCTATTGAGCTTCTAGTATATGCTTGGATGTAGCAGAGCTGGTTTTGTCATGCATTTCTTTTGCCTTCATATGGTAAAATACTTTATTGGCCTATCAATGGCTTTATAACTAATTCTGCTATATTTCTGTAGCCTACAACCTCTGACTGCCCAGTTGAAACTACTACACCCAACATGTTCTGGCAGTAATAGTAAATGGATAATGGTGCAATTCTGAGCTACTAGTCTATATAATACATATGTAGCCTACATATTTATTATATAGACTAGTAGCTCAGAATTGCACCAATATCCATTTACTATTACTGCCAGAACATGTTGGGTGTAGTAGTTTCAACTGGGCAGTCAGAGGTTGTAGGCTACAGAAATATAGTAGAGTTAGTTATAAAGCCATTGATAGGCCAATGAAGTATTTTACTATATGAAGGCAAAAGAAATGCATGACAAAATGTAGCAGAGCTGGTTTTACGTGGGAATACCGTGGGTTATACCGAATATCATCCTCTTGTATATAGTAATATACAGTATATAAAATATATATATATACACACACACACACACACACATATACACACACACGCACACACGCACGGCAGCGGGTTTGGGGGGGGGGCCCATGGATCAGTTTCGCACCGGGGCCCCGTGGATTGTGTGTACGCCACTGACAGCCTCTAAACGCTTCCTGTAGGTTCCAATGAGAGTCTGGATTCTGGTTGAAGGTATTTTGGACCATTCCTCTTTACAAAACACACTAACAAGGTTGTCCAAACTTTCGCATCCCACTGTAAGCGTTTAATAAAACAGGTTCTGTAGACATCTATGTGGAATCAGCTGCCGACGGTGTAAAAGGAGTGCGCTTCTTCTTGATGTTAACATCGACCTATAAGGCAGAGTTCATACTTGAGTTATTTGGTCAGTTTTGGCCCCGTGACTGCCCTAATAAGTGACGTGTGCAGTGATTCTAAGAGCGACGCCTGTCATCTGCATGTCATACGGACTCACAGTATTATTTCACTACCACAGCAGACTCCCTATGCGTGTTACTGCAAGGCACAATGTTCTACACCACTATACAGGCACAGTGTTCTACCCCGCTATACAGGCACAGTGTTCTACACCGCTATACAGGCACAGTGTTCTACCCCATTACACAGGCACAGTGTTCTACACCGCTATACAGGTACAGTGTTCTACACCGCTATACAGGCACAGTGTTCTACACCGCTATACAGGCACAGTGTTCTACACCGCTATACAGGCACAGTGTTCTACACCACTATACAGGCACAGTGTTCTACACCGCTATACAGGCACAGTGTTCTTCACCGCTATACAGGCACAGTGGTCTACACCGCTATACAGGCACAGTGTTCTACACCGCTATACAGGCACAGTGTTCTACACCGCTATACAGGCACAGTGTTCTACACCGCTATACAGGCACAGTGTTCTACACCACTATACAGGCACAGTGTTCTACGCCGCTATACAGGCACAGTGTTCTACACCGCTATACAGGCACAGTGTTTCTACACCGCTATACAGGCACAGTGTTCTACACCACTATACAGCGCACAGTGTTCTACGCCGCTATACAGGCACAGTGTTTCTACACCGCTATACAGGCACAGTGTTCTACGCCGCTATACAGGCACAGTGTTCTACTCCGCTATACAGGCACAGTGTTCTACGCCTGCCTATACAGGCACAGTGTTCTACAACCGCTATACAGGCACAGTGTTCTACCCGTATACAGGCACAGTGTTCTACACCGCTATACAGGCACAGTGTTCTACACCGCTATAATCAACAGGGTTCTACACCACTATACAGGCACAGTGTTCTACACCGCTATACAGGCACAGTGTTCTACACCGCTATACAGGCACAGTGTTCTACACCGCTATACAGGCACAGTGTTCTACACCGCTATACAGGCACAGTGTTCTACACCGCTATACAGGCACAGTGTTCTACACCGCTATACAGGCACAGTGTTCTACACCGCTATACAGGCACAGTGTTCTACACCGCTATACAGGCACAGTGTTCTACACCGCTATACAGGCACAGTGTTCTACACCGCTATACAGGCACAGTGTTCTACACCGCTATACAGGCACAGTGTTCTACACCGCTATACAGGCACAGTGTTCTACACCGCTATACAGGCACAGTGTTCTACACCGCTATACAGGCACAGTGTTCTACACCGCTATACAGGCACAGTGTTCTACACCGCTATACAGGCACAGTGTTCTACACCGCTATACAGGCACAGTGTTCTACACCTATACAGGCACAGTGTTCTACACCGCTATACAGGCACAGTGTTCTACACCGCTATACAGGCACAGTGTTCTACACCGCCTATACAGGCACAGTGTTCTACACCGCTATACAGGCCACAGTGTTCTACACCGCTATACAGGCACAGTGTTCTACACCGCTAAATAAGCAGGCACAGTGTTCTACACCGCTATACAGGCACAGTGTTCTACACCACTATACAGGCACAGTGTTCTACACCGCTATACAGGCACAGTGTTCTACACCGCTATACAGGCACAGTAGTTCTACACCCTATACAGGCACAGTGTTCTACACCGCTATACAGGCACAGTGTTCTACACCGCTATACAGGCACAGTGTTCTACACCACTATACAGGCACAGTGTTCTACACCACTATACAGGCACAGTGTTCTACACCGCTATACAGGCACAGTGTTATACACCGCTATACAGGCACAGTGTTTAATACACCGCTATACAGGCACGTGTTCTACACCGCTATACAGGCACAGTGTTCTACACCACTATACAGGCACAGTGTTCTACACCCTATACAGGCACAGTGTTCTACACCGCTATACAGGCACAGTGTTCTACACCGCTATACAGGCACAGTGTTCTACACCGCTATACAGGCAACAGTGTTCTACACCACTATACAGGCACAGTGTTCTACACCGCTATACAGGCACAGTGTTCTACACCGCTATGACAGGCACAGTGTTCTACACCGCTATACAGGCACAGTGTTCTACACCGCTATACAGGCACAGTGTTCTACACCACTATACAGGCACAGTGTTCTACACCGCTATACAGGCACAGTGTTCTACACCGCTATACAGGCACAGTGTTCTACACCACTATACAGTTACAGTGTTCTACACCACTATACAGGCACAGTGTTCTACACCACTATACAGGCACAGTGTTCTACACCGCTATACAGGCACAGTGTTCTACACCACTATACAGGCACAGTGTTCTACAGCCGCTATACAGGCACAGTGTTCTACACCACTATACAGGCACAGTGTTCTACACCGCTATACAGGCACAGTGTTCTACACCGCTATACAGGCACAGTGTTCTACGCCGCTATACAGGCACAGTGTTCTACACCACTATACAGGCACAGTGTTCTACACCGCTATACAGGCACAGTGTTCTACACCGCTATACAGGCACAGTGTTCTACACCGCTATACAGGCACAGTGTTCTACACCGCTATACAGGCACAGTGTTCTACGCCGCTATACAGGCACAGTGTTCTACACCGCTATACAGGCACAGTGTTCTACACCACTATACAGGCACAGTGTTCTACACCACTATACAGGCACAGTGTTCTACACCGCTATACAGGCACAGTGTTCTACACCACTATACAGGCACAGTGTTCTACGCCGCTATACAGGCACAGTGTTCTACACCGCTATACAGACACAGTGTTCTACACCGCTATAAAGGCTCTCTGCAGCCATGAAATAGCTGTTTTTTAACACAATTTGCCGCAGATAAATTCAGATGGAACAACATTTTTAAAGAAAATTTGGCGAACCAGCTGAATCTAATTTTTGAAAAATTCACTCATACATAAATTCATACATAATTTAAAGAAATTGCACTGACAACACAGCATTATTCCCAAAGTTAATTTGTTAATAGCAGTGTTCTGTGTGTTTGTAAAAGCGGGAGGATATTTAAATCCTACTCTGTCTTCAAATTTCAGAAAGCACATTTGTAGATATGCGCAAACGAGTTGATATTATTTTCAGGTCCAATTTGCCGAATTTTTCAAAAATTTGATTCGGACAGAATCGATTCTGGCTGAACCAAAGTTACTCCAATTGCCCTGAAAGTGTGTATATAGCCCCCTCTAACCTCCTAGGACTTTTCAGAAAACTGTTTTTGATTATTTTTTATGTTCCCCCCCCCCCTCCCCTCACCCCTCCCCAGGCTCTGGAAAGTTAAACAGCAATAGTAAAAGATGTCCGAGTGACACTGACTTACATAGCTATGAGGATGTGGAAAGGGTATTTTATGGATATAGTGGCATGTGGCTGCTATAGTACTATCAGTAGCAGCATACCATGGAACATACAAGGCTGTCTATGGGTAATAGTGGCAATAGTAGTAGTAGTGATAGTGGTGGCAGATGCTTTGCGTTAATGGTGGTGGCAGTAGGGAATTTACAGTGAGGAGCAGCAGTCACAGAGGCAGCGGCAGCTGCAGCAGCCAAATGGTACATGTTGGCAGGAAGGCAGCAGCATGAAGGAGTCAGCAGCAGCCTTATGGAAGATTATGGTTGTCTAGTTGCAGCAGTGGAATGATGGCGACTGTGACAAGATGAAGGTGGCAGCAGCAGCCGTACAGAACCTGATGGTTGGAATGTGGCATTAGTGGCATGATGCAAGCCACAGCAGTAGCCATACAGAACATGATGGCAGTCAGACAGGCAGCAACAGTGTTAAGATGGGGAATCATTGGTGAGGTGGGGTGTATTCATGGAAATCAGCCTGAGGAGTGAGCAAATGTCAGTATTGATACAGTAATCATGTCCAAATGCTGCCTCATGAAATTGAACCCCTCCCCCAAAAAATGTTACATTTCAACTGTGTGAAAATTGACTTTAAATATTGCATTAAGACTCCCAGGTAAATTGTTACCCTAGACTGTCTACTGGTGTACTGATCACCTATATGGTTTAATAAAATGTAACAAGTCCCCAAAAATTGCGACCATGTGGAAACTAAAATGGAAACGGACAATTGAGGCTTGATGCTCAATTTTACCTTAATAGACAGGTAGATTGATGCAACACCTTGGGGTATGTATTTGTGTGTGTATGTATGTCCTCCAAATGAATCCGCACCATCACATTTACAATCACGGCACACATCATCAGGTGTCCAGGAAGGTTTTAGACCGGGTGTGGCAGGCGCAGCACTATGAAGTGCCTTTTGCGCTGTTGCATTAGAAGAATTTTGATATCTCTGACTTTTAATCTAACCAGACTGTCTATTACTCTGTAATTCCTCTAGCACTGTTCTATGGAAACAGTAGGTTTAAAGAGCACACCAAATGCTTGAAATAACTTCTTTATTAACTTCAACTTTTCTTCATATATAACACTGCCTCCTCCGCAGCAGATAGTCAATGTACATAACACGTGTTGAAAAGATATCACAAAATGGCGGTATGCATAAGATGGTGGTTCAACTGTTCAATCTTGTCATTCAACATAAAATGGTGGATATACCATATTTTTCACCCTATAAGACACACTTTTTCCCCCTCAAAAGTGTGGGGGAAATAGCAGTGCGTCTTATGGGGCGAATGCTGCAATTTACAATGATACATGGCCTCCGCGATGCCGCACAGCGTGGTCGGCGGGTGTATCAACTGAGAGGAGAGGAGGGGCTGGGCGCCGGTATCTGGATTAGGAATGACTGCAGGTCCCTGTATTCTATTGCACCTGCCCCGCTCACTGTTGCATAATCTTATCTAACCTGTGGGCATTGTTAAGATATAATAATCATGTAGCGGAGAGGAGGGAGGAGACACGCAGGGAGGGCGGGCGGGCAGCGTGTCACTCACTACATCATGCGCCTGCACCTCCCACTTTATGAATGAAGCAGGCGGCACGGGCGCATGACGTAGTGAGTGACGCGTCACCCGCTCGTACTCCTGGCCTGCCTCCTCCCTCCTCTCTGCTACGGAACTTAGTTGTAATACAGCTGGATTACACATGATTATTATATCTTAACAATGCAGGTTAGATAAGATTATACAACAGTGAGCGGGGCCGGTGCATTAGAATACAGTGACTGCGCCGATCCCCGCTGTCATTCCCAATCCAGATGCCGGTGCACTGCCCCTGTATTGGGGGTAATTCACACTGCAGAGACACTGTCATGGGGGTATCTGTGGATGGCACATAGCATAGGATGCTATATATGTGTCATCCACAGATCCCCCCATAGCAGTGTCATCCACAGATGTCCCCATAACAGTGCCATCCAGAGATCCCCATAAGAGTGCCATTCAGAGATCCCTATAACCGTGCCATCCAGAGATCCCCCATAACAGTGCCATCCAGAGATCCCCGATAACAGTGCCATCCAGAGATCCCCCATAACAATGCCATCCAGAGATCCCCATAACAGTGCCATCCAGAGATCCCCTCCATAACAGTGTGTCATCCACAGATTCCCCCATAACAGTGTGTCATCTACAGATCCCAAACAACAGTGTCCTCCACAGATCCTCCATAACAGTGTGTCATCCACAGATCCCCCCTAATAGTGTCATCCACAGACCACCATTAGTTAAAAACTCACCAAAAGCACAGCTTTTGGTTCAAAATGCTTTTTTTCTTATTTTCCTCCTCAGAAACCTTGGTACGTCTTATGGGCAGGTGCGAAAAATATGGTATTTCTCTCTTGAGTATCTGTACTCTCACTTTAAGTTATTTAAGCACTTTATGATCTCTCAGAAGTATATCTGAGGTCTAACTGTTCACTTGCAATATGCAGTTAGCAGTGACTATTTGCAGATCGGTTGAATATGATCTGGTATGGTTGTGTGCAATTTAGATTGCAATTTGTTTGTATGGTATTTGTAGTTTGCAATTGTATAGTTGCAATTGTAGCTTGCAATTTGAAACTTGCAATTGAATTTGTATGATTTTGGTGGAACTGTAAGTAAACACATATATATATAGTTCAGTATACAGTTCTAAACACAATACTAACAATATGAACATTATATAACTTTTAAATACATATATTGGCCTCTTCTTCCCATAAAACACAGCTCTCAGTGGAGTGAATGTTTCTCCAGCTCCTGTCTGTGGTGACTAATTACTCTAGTAGCAGGAACTGGGGGAATTCCCAGACAGGCTGTGTGGGAGGCTGGCTGTGATTAGTGAAAACTCTTGCTGTGTGAGAAGCTGGCTTTGATTGTCTAGACTTATGCCCAGTAACAACAGATTAACACTATACTTACTGTTGTTTTTGCTGTGTCACTGAGCTTACCTTACATTACCAAATAAATCTTAAAGGCATATTATCTTTTTCTGCTTCTGTGAACACAGAATATAACAGTTATATAACATCCACATGTCACAGTAAATAACTCTGCTTTTGTCTTTAACACATAAACATAGTAACTGCATTAAGGTTATTGGCAGGTCTAGCTGTATACACATATAAGCTATACTAACAACCTAGGACAGGTCCTAGCTGGCCAGCTACACTCCCACCAAAATTACCTATAATTCTATGTTCTTAGTGGTAGGAATTGAACAGTTCTCAACTTCCAAGTGTCTTTTATCACTCTCAAGTAGAACAAATAACTTCTGCATAGGACGTTCCAACTTGAGTGGAGTAGTGAGATGTTGTCCTTTTTTGTCAAGTTTTGAGTCTCCAATTTGTAACAACACTCTTCTTACTAGTTTGCCTTCATCCTTTTGAACTTCTAGAACTTTAGCCAATTTCCATTGACTTCTAGGTAAATCTTCTTATTTTACTAACACTATGTCACCAACTTGGAAATTTCTTCTGGGTGTTTGCCATTTACTTCTTAGCGTAAGATTGGCTAAGTACTCTTTCCTCCATCTATTCCAAAACTGTTCTGATAGATATTGAACTCTTCGCCATCTCCTTTTAGCATATAAATCATCTTTGGTGTACTTGACAGGCGGTGGCTGTAATCCGACTAAGGGTGAAGTAGAAGGTTGGGAGTTAAAGGGTCCAAACTTGTTGGATCGTTGTTATTAACTGGAAGTGGACGACTGTTAACAATAGACATTACGTCATAGAATAGGGTCCTAAGTGAAGCATCATCTATTCTTCGGAGTTCTTTTTCAACACTGAACTTAACATTTCTCACCGTTCTGATTTGTTTTTCCCAAACTCCTCCTGTATGGCTTGCATGTGGACCATTCATATGAAAATCACACTGTTTCTCTAACACTCAGTTACTTTTTCTTTATCGATCTCTTTTAGAGCTTTCTTCAATTTGTTCTTTTCTCCGACAAAATTAGATGCTTGGTCAGATCTAAGCTCTCTGACGGTACCTCTAACATTTCCAGGTGAATCGCTCTGGAACTCAGACATGTAAATATTAGTCCATATCTCCTGTACTCCTTGCGGTTTTGCTTGGTGATAATTGGGCCAAAGCAATCCATTCCGCTATAAAGAAATGGTGGTGATGGGTTTACACGATCTGCTGGTAAATCTGCCATTCTTTGTTCTTCGGTAGGTCTACGTGCCTTTCTGCAGACTAGACATTTACTTATATACTTTGCTATAACTTTGCTTCCTTTCACAATCCAGTAACCACCTTCTCTCAAACAGCTTTGGTTAAAACTTCTTCATTGATGCAAGGATATGTTGTGGCAGTGAT
Organism: Bufo gargarizans; assembly: GCF_014858855.1. Lineage (NCBI taxonomy): Eukaryota > Metazoa > Chordata > Amphibia > Anura > Bufonidae > Bufo > Bufo gargarizans. Next base: position 723,198,701 of record NC_058081.1, on the reverse strand, counting down.
CAATAATCAATCTTGTGAAGGTAAAATTTTTGGGTAGAATTGCTGGATGCTTCACCCTGCTAGGTAACAATGCATTTTGCAGTCTCCCTCCCACCTTCAGTATACCATCCTGCAGAACAAGATTAAGCTTGTACAATGGGTGGTTGTTTGAAAGCCTTTTAGGTGACTAAGTTTCTTCAACTCTTCACTGTAGAATCTCTGTTGATTGAGTCTTATGACTGTTTCTTCAGCTTTCATTCTTTCTCCTACATTCAACAATTCCTCCTTTCTGATTTCCTTTGCCAAACGTTGAATTTGAGCTACTACGTTCATGACTGTATTCCATTTTGAACATCTGGCTAGTCTTTCAAGTATGTCATCTTGACACTTAGCAGCAGTGCTCAATGTTTGTACAACTTTTACTTCTGGATCACCCATAGACAATTCTGTGTAACATTTGCTGGGCGTAATTTCCTTTTTCCAAAGGAACTCTGGATCGGTGAACCAGTTAGAATTTTTCAATTCTGTTACATTCAAGCCTCTCGAAGCATTATCTGCTGGGTTATGCTTTGTGTCAATGTGAGCCAATGTTCCGGATATATTTCCAGAAATTTTTCAACTCTGTTGGCGACAAAGATATGAAATCTTTGAGCCTCATTGTTTTTGTATCCTAGGACAACTTGTGAGTTTATCCAAAAATATTCTTCATCTATTTTCAATTCCAATTATTATCTCAGAAACTTGCTTACTGATGCTGAAACAACAGTTGCTGTCAGTTCAAGTCTTGGTATTGTCTGAATACAGTAGGTGCAACTCTGGCCTTCCCCATAACCAGGGAACATTGTATCTATTCTTCTCCTATTACTCTTATGTAGGAGCACTGATCATAACCATAACTAGAGTTGAGCGGACACCTGGATGTTCGGGTTCGACAGGTCCGGCCGAACTTCGGAAAAAAGTTCGAAATCGGAACCCAAACTTGACCCCGAACCCAAACCCCATTGAAGTCAATGGGGACCCGAACTTTTGAGCACTAAAATGGCTGTAAGCATGTCATGGAAAGGGCTAGAGGGCTTCAAATGGCGTCAAAATGTGGTTAAGAGCATGGCAAGTGTTCTACAAACAAATGTGGATAGGGAAATGACTTAAAATAACATAAAATACGTAAAAAAATAATAATAATCTTGATCTAGGAGGACCAAGTCCATATGGAGAAGGAGGTTGAGGAGAGGGTGGATGTGGCGGTGTAGGTGGAAGTGGCAGTGGAGGAGGAGGAGGTAGCCTACACTGCTTTTTGGTTTTAAATTTATTTTTATTTTTTTAATTAGGGTACACCCCAAAACATTGGGAAATATAACCCTCCAGTCATGCTAAACACACATTCAGACAATACACCGGCTGCAGGGCAGGCCAGCACCTCCAAGGTGTGAAGGGCAAGCTCAGGCCATGTGCCCAATTTGGAGACCCAGAAGTTGCAGGGGCTGACCCCTGTCAGTTAGTTTGTGTAGGCGTGTGCATACAAACTGCCCCACCCGCCATGTCACACATCCCCCTGGATGTTCACGATCCAATTTGATATCTGCTATATCAACCTTCGATGTTCTTTTATGCGCCTACCATGGTGATTACCGGTGGTGGGGAATCAGGGTTCCAGGCCGAAGAGGGAGCATAAGAAAAAGAGAGCAAATTTAAGGGAGATAAATTTATTTAAAAAAATGGGGATCAAGAAGAAATGTGGGAAAAGCTATTGAGGCTCAAATGTGGGACAAATGACAAAAGCCCAAATGTTGGCCAAAAGAGTATAGCGTAAATGTGGGACAAAGTATTGAAGCTTAAATGTGGTACAACTTGCTTAAGTTTAAGCATTGAATCAAAGGAGGTGGCGCGCATCAATTAAAGAAACATTTCAGAAATGTTATTCCCTGTTACCTATGCAGGGCAGGGGTTTATTCACGTCTAAAATTGTATAATGTCAACTCAAGAATGTAACAGAAAAATTACAGAAATTAATTAACCTGTCTACTTGGTAGAGCAGGGGTCTATGACAGAAAACAATTGTTTATTGTCAACCGAAAAAGTAAAATAAAAATTATTTAAATTTATTAAGCTGTCAACTAGGTAGAGGAGGGGTATATTACACCCAAAAGTCGGTGAATTTGACCCTAAAATCTAACTGAAAAATGCTATTTTTTTTTTTTTTACTGATCTAATAGGTATAGCAGTGGTACATCACACCCAAAAATTGCTGAATTTCACTATAAAATGTTTATTGTCACCCGAAAAAGTAAAATAAAAATTATTTAAATTTATTACGCTGTCAACTAGGTAGAGGAGGGGTATATTACACCCAAAAGTCGGTGAATTTGACCCTAAAATCTAACTGAAAAATGCTATTTTTTTTTTTTTACTGATCTAATAGGTATAGCAGTGGTACATCACACCCAAAAATTGCTGAATTTCACTATAAAATGTTTATTGTCACCCGAAAAAGTAAAATAAAAATTATTTAAATTTATTAAGCTGTCAACTAGGTAGAGGAGGGGTATATTACACCCAAAAGTCGGTGAATTTGACCCTAAAATCTAACTGAAAAATGCAATTATTTTTTTTTTTACTGATCTAATAGGTAGAGCAGTGGTACATGAGACCCAAAAATTAGTGAATTTCATCATAAAATGTAAGAGCAGTGAGACTATGGAACTCTCTGCCTGAGGAGGTGGTGATGGTGAGTACAATAAAGGAATTCAAGAGGGGCCTGGATGTATTTCTGGAGTCTAATAATATTACATGCTATAGCTACTAGAGAGGGGTCGTTGATCCAGGGAGTTCGTCCGATTGCCTGATTGGAGTTGGGAAGGAGTTTTTTATTCCCCTAAAGTGGGGAAAATTGGCTTCTACCTCACAGGTTTTTTTTTTTGCCTTCATCTGGATCAACTTGCAGGATAACAGGCCGAACTAGATGGACAAATGTCTTTTTTTGGCCTTATGTACTATGTTACCTTCCTCAGGTGCGAGTAGGTGACAGAACCTTCCGCAGTATTTGGTCAGGCCTAATGCGGCTCTACGAATGGTGAGGCAAGAACAAGTACAGGCAATAGTAGATTGGGTTGCTGACAGTGCCTCCGGTTCCTTTACATTGTCTCCCACCCAGTTTCCTGCTAAAAGATCAGAGTTGGCACCTGTAGCCGATGTCCATCAGTCTTTCACCTCACCCCCTTGCAAATCAGCTAAGCAGTCTGAGCCCCAAGTCATGCAGCAGTCTCTTCTGCTTTTTGATGACTCTGTTAGCAGGGTTTCCCAGGGCCATCCACCTAGCCCTTCCCCAGAAGTGGAAGAGATTGAGTGCCCGACCACTTATGTTTCAAGATGAGCACAGGGGAGGACCATCGCAGCACGTCTCTGATGATGACGAAACACAGGTGCCAACTGCTGTGGCTTTCTGCAGTGTGCAGAACGACAAGGAGGGCAGGGTTAAAGACTGGGTGGAAGATGATGTGGAGGACGATGAGGTCCTCGACCTCAAATGGAATCAAGGTCATGCGAGTGACCTCTGTAGTTCGGATGAAGAGGCGGTGGTTGCACAGAACCTCCAGCACAGCAGAAGATGGAGCAAGGTGCAAAAGCGGAGCGGCCGTCCCTAGACAGTACTCCTGCTACTGCCCACCACAGCAAGCATATTTTGCAGGTACCGCACCTGAACATCCCTAGGGGACGGCGATCAAGCCATGTTCCTGGTGTTGCTGGGTGTAGGTAGTGACTATGTACCAATCTATCCTTAAGGCTTTTGCCTCTCCGATAGGTTATACTCGGGTCGGGCGAGATACTCTTAGCTACACTAGGGTCAATTTCTAGAATAGGCCAATATTTGTTGAGAATAGCTCTCACTTTTGTATTGGCCACATCAAATGTAGAAATAAGGCGAGTCTGGCCCTTCCCATCCTCCCCTTTCTGTGGTTAAGGCATGCTGGAAAGCATTTCTTAATGTGGCTTTCAGGTAACCTCTATCTGTCATTCTTTTGTAGAGTTTTTGGGATTTGCAGTGGAAGTCGGTTAATCCAGGACAATTCCTGCGTATCCTTAAGTATTGTCCCCTGGGGATGCCTCTTTTTTTGTGAGAGGGTGATGGCTTCCCCAATGCAGAATTGAGTTTTGTAGCTGTCGATTTTCTGAAAATCGTACTGAAAAGTTTTTCACCCTATTTGTGTATTGTTATGTCAAGAAATTTGATGTAATCTTTCTGTATTTCAGAGGTAAATTTGAGACCTATGTCATTGATGTTCAGGACGTCTATTAATTTGTTAAACTCCCTCCTGCTCCAAAGCATGAACACATTGTCTATATATCTTCTACAGAAGGCTATCCTAACGTTCCACCAAGTATGATGGACCGGAAAGACTATGTTGTCCTCCCACCAGCACAGGAAGAGTTTGGCATATATAGGGGCACCCCATTGCCATCCCCCTGAGCTGGTAGTAGAACTTCCCACTGAACAAGAAAAAATTGTGCCTTAGAATGTAGTCAAGTAGAGTCAGAATGAAGTGATTGTGGTCCTGAAGATGATTCCCTCTTGTACCTAGATAGTGAGAGACCGCTAGGAGACCCTTGTCATGGGGAATACTGCTGTACAGGGACTTCACATCAATGGTGGCTAGTAGACAAGAGGGCTCAATGACTAGGGATTCTGTTTTATTTTTCAGAAAATCCATGGTGTCCCTTGTATATGATGCTAGAGATTGCACAAACTCTTTCAGTACTTGGTCAAAATATAGTCCACAATTTTGTGTGATAGAATTCACGCCAGATACTATAGAGTGACTTTTTAAGGGAGTTGTCCCTTTGTGGACCTTGGGAAACCAGTAAAAAGTTGCAATTTGTGGTGTACTGGGTAGTAAAAAGTGGTATTCTGACTTACCGATGACCCTTCTCTCCAGTCCTGCCTCGGGATTTGCTGGAGTTCTGTTAGATACAGATCAGTGGGGTCACTTTTGTCCCTCAGGAGATCCATACACATTTTTTTGTACATGTGGTGATTCATTATCACCAGGTTTCCACCCTTGTCCGAGGGCTTGATAACAATGGAGTCGACTTTTTCCAGTGTCCTCAAGGCCTCGGATTCTCCTCTGGTTAGGTTTTTAGGGTATGAGGGGGAAATTTTTAGTTGTTCCAATTCAGAAGTTACCAATTTCTGAAAAAAGTCAATATGTTCATAGTTAGATAGTGGGGGCATTTTAGTGCTTTTTGGGCAAAGTTTTGTGACGGGGCCTTCCCCCGGTTTTCTTGGGCCCTCCTTCCATAAATCCATCAAGATCGCGAGATCTGCTAGGTCACTTTCTTGTATCTCTAGTCTGTCATACGATTGTTGGTCTGTGATATCAAAGTACTTCCTCCATCTAAGTTTCCTACAGAATAGGTCAAGATCCTTGACCCAAGCAAAAATCCTAAACTTGGTTGTGGGAACAAATTATAGTCCCTTTATCAATACCGAGATCTCCAGGGTATTTAGATATCGTGCGGAGAGATTTATGACCTGCAGATCTTCACTTTTTTCCGTCATTAAATTTACTTGGGTCTGCCCCATAATTGGTAGGGGGGTTGTCCCTGTCCTAAAAAAGAGGGTGAGAATGTAGTAGGAGGGATAGAGGGGGGGGGGGGGGGGGGGAGATGTGCAACCGTCGATGTGAACGGTGCCCCCGATGAGGAGGATGCTGCTGAGGACGTAGGACGTGGTAGTACCCTGATAGTCACCACCTTATGAGCTGTTTGTTTCCCTTCCACATCTCCTGCATCTATTCCTTTGTTTTTTTTTAGGTTAAAGGGCCCTTTCTGGTACCACCCCTGTCTACTTTCACAGTGGCCTCGTTCTCTGAACACTTAACATCCGAGGAGGAGATCTCAGATGCGGACGGATAAGTTCCCTTCTTTTCAAATTGATAGGCCCTATTGTCCCGGAAGTCAATCAAATCTTTTACAAACTGTCTGTGTTTCTGTTCCTTAATAAGATTTTGGAAACGTTCCACAGAGGTTTGGAGAGATGCTTCTCTTCTCTTAAAGTCAGGGTCTGCTTCAAACTTAAGGACAGATTCCTTCATATTATTTAGTTTTTGAGAGGTTCTGTCAAAGAGCCCTTTTTCTCCCTCCAAAATAATTCTCATGAGATGGAGTGAACTCTGGTTCAGTTCATCCTCCCAGCGTTTTTTCAAGCTGGGGGAAGAAATGCATTCAGCTGGAGTAATTGTTATGCGTAAGCCCCTGGGAAATATCTTGTGTGACAGATAGCTCTCAAGGGAGATTGTGGTACCACCTAACGACCTAGCATAGTCTCTCATAAAAAGCTCATTCATTCTACTTCTTGCTTTAACATTTATCATAGTTTTCTGCAGATGATAGTTCTCTCAAGAGCTTTACCAAATCTTTAGTGACTTCAGTACATGTGTCCATGTTCATTACAATATCCTGGGAAGGTGTCGTAAGCGACCGCAGGTTAACATATGTTGCCATAAGCTCTGATTCAGATACTTCTACCGTCTCTACCATATCGCTCAAGTTTAGGGATGAGCGAACTCGAACTGTATAGTTCGGGTTCGTACCGAATTTTGGGGTGTCCGTGACACGGACCCGAACCCGGACATTTTCGTAAAAGTCCGGGTTCGGGTTCGGTGTTCGTCGCTTTCTTCGCGCTTTTGTGACGCTTTCTTGGCGCTTTTTGAAAGGCTGCAAAGCAGCCAATCAACAAGCGTCATACTACTTGCCCCAAGAGGCCATCACAGCCATGCCTACTATTGGCATGGCTGTGATTGGCCAGAGCACCATGTGACCCAGCCTCTATTTAAGCTGGAGTCACATAGCGCCGCCCGTCACTCTGCTCTGATTAGCGTAGGGAGAGGTTGCGGCTGCGACAGTAGGGCGAGATTAGGCAGATTAACTCCTCCAAAGGACTTGATTAACTGATCGATCTGCAGCTGTGGATCATTGAGCTGCTGATCCTCAATTGCTCACTGTTTTTAGGCTGCACAGACCGTTTGTCAGTCTCATTTTTCTGGGGTGATCGGCGGCCATTTTGTGTCTTGTGGTGCGCCAGCACAAGCTGCGACCAAGTGCATTTAACCCTCAATGGTGTGGTTGTTTTTTGGCTAAAGCCTACATCAGGGTGAAGCTGTCACACCAAGTGCATTTAACCAGCAATAGTCTGTTCATTTTTTGGCCATATACAAAATCAGGGGCAAGCTGCGCCTGTCACCAAGTGCATTTAACCCTCAATGGTGTGGTTGTTTTTTGGCTAAAGCCTACATCAGGGTGAAGCTGTCACACCAAGTGCATTTAACCAGCAATAGTCTGTTCATTTTTTGGCCATATACAAAATCAGGGGCAAGCTGCGCCTGTCACCAAGTGCATTTAACCCTCAATGGTGTGGTTGTTTTTTGGCTAAAGCCTACATCAGGGTGAAGCTGTCACACCAAGTGCATTTAACCAGCAATAGTCTGTTCATTTTTTGGCCATATACAAAATCAGGGGCAAGCTGCGCCTGTCACCAAGTGCATTTAACCCTCAATGGTGTGGTTGTTTTTTGGCTAAAGCCTACATCAGGGTGAAGCTGTCACACCAAGTGCATTTAACCAGCAATAGTCTGTTCATTTTTTGGCCATATCCCAGTCTAATTCTGTCACTAAATCCATACCGGTCACCCAGCGCCTAAATACTAGGCCTCAAATTTATATCCAGCTAAATCTGTCCCTAGTGCTGTAGCTGGGCGAGTTATTTAGTGTCCGTTCAAGCACATTTCTTGTTCTGGGTTGAAATACAATTCCCAATTTAGCAATTTCATAATTTAGTGGTTCCTGCTATATCAGAGCTATTTGAAATCTATCCCAAAAAGGGTATATAATATTGAAGGTGCACATAGGGTCATTCAGAATAACTTCACACACACCCGCTACTGTGTATTTCCAAGTCTAATTCTGTCACTAAATCCCATACCTGTCACCCAGCGCCTAAATACTAGGCCTCAAATTTAAATTCCCTCTAAATCTCTCGTTACCCACCGCTGTACTGTTGTTGCTGGGCAAGATATTTAGTGTCCGTCAAAGCACATTTTTTGTTCTGGGTTGAAGTACAATTCCCAATTTAGCAATTTCATAATTTAGTGGTTTCTGCTATATCAGAGCTATTTGAAATCTATCCCTAAAAGGGTATATAATATTGAAGGTGCACATAGGGTCATTCAGAATAACTTCACACACACCCGCTACTGTGTATTTCCAAGTCTAATTCTGTCACTAAATCCATACCTGTCACCCAGCGCCTAAATACTAGGCCTCAAATTTAAATCCCTCTAAATCTCTCGTTACCCACCGCTGTACTGTTGTAGCTGGGCAAGATATTTAGTGTCCGTCAAAGCACATTTTTTGTTCTGGGTTGAAGTACAATTCCCAATTTAGCAATTTCATAATTTAGTGGTTCCTGCTATATCAGAGCTATTTGAAATCTATCCATAAAAGGGTATATAATATTGAAGGTGCACATAGGGTCATTCAGAATAACTTCACACACACCCGCTACTGTGTATTTCCAAGTCTAATTCTGTCACTAAATCCATACCGGTGACCCAGCGCCTAAATACTAGGCCTCAAATTTAATTCCCTCTAAATCTCTCGTTACCCACCGCTGTACTGTTGTTGCTGGGCAAGATATTTAGTGTCCGTCAAAGCACATTTTTTGTTCTGGGTTGAAGTACAATTCCCAATTTAGCAATTTCATAATTTAGTGGTTTCTGCTATATCAGAGCTATTTGAAATCTATCCCTAAAAGGGTATATAATATTGAAGGTGCACATAGGGTCATTCAGAATAACTTCACACACACCGCTACTGTGCATTTCCAAGTCTAATTCTGTCACTAAATCCATACCGGTGACCCAGCGCCTAAATACTAGGCCTCAAATTTAATTCCCTCTAAATCTCTCGTTACCCACCGCTGTACTGTTGTTGCTGGGCAAGATATTTAGTGTCCGTCAAAGCACATTTTTTGTTCTGGGTTGAAGTACAATTCCCAATTTAGCAATTTCATAATTTAGTGGTTTCTGCTATATCAGAGCTATTTGAAATCTATCCCTAAAAGGGTATATAATATTGAAGGTGCACATAGGGTCATTCAGAATAACTTCACACACACCCGCTACTGTGTATTTCCAAGTCTAATTCTGTCACTAAATCCATACCGGTGACCCAGCGCCTAAATACTAGGCCTCAAATTTAATCCCTCTAAATCTCTCGTTACCCACCGCTGTACTGTTGTTGCTGGGCAAGATATTTAGTGTCCGTCAAAGCACATTTTTTGTTCTGGGTTGAAGTACAATTCCCAATTTAGCAATTTCATAATTTAGTGGTTTCTGCTATATCAGAGCTATTTGAAATCTATCCCTAAAAGGGTATATAATATTGAAGGTGCACATAGGGTCATTCAGAATAACTTCACACACACCCGCTACTGTGTATTTCCAAGTCTAATTCTGTCACTAAATCCATACCGGTGACCCAGCGCCTAAATACTAGGCCTCAAATTTAATTCCCTCTAAATCTCTCGTTACCCACCGCTGTACTGTTGTTGCTGGGCAAGATATTTAGTGTCCGTCAAAGCACATTTTTTGTTCTGGGTTGAAGTACAATTCCCAATTTAGCAATTTCATAATTTAGTGGTTTCTGCTATATCAGAGCTATTTGAAATCTATCCCTAAAAGGGTATATAATATTGAAGGTGCACATAGGGTCATTCAGAATAACTTCACACACACCGCTTCTGTGCATTTCCAAGTCTAATTCTGTCACTAAATCCATACCGGTGACCCAGCGCCTAAATACTAGGCCTCAAATTTAATTCCCTCTAAATCTCTCGTTACCCACCGCTGTACTGTTGTTGCTGGGCAAGATATTTAGTGTCCGTCAAAGCACATTTTTTGTTCTGGGTTGAAGTACAATTCCCAATTTAGCAATTTCATAATTTAGTGGTTTCTGCTATATCAGAGCTATTTGAAATCTATCCCTAAAAGGGTATATAATATTGAAGGTGCACATAGGGTCATTCAGAATAACTTCACACACACCCGCTACTGTGTATTTCCAAGTCTAATTCTGTCACTAAATCCATACCTGTCACCCAGCGCCTAAATACTAGGCCTCAAATTTAATTCCCTCTAAATCTCTCGTTACCCACCGCTGTACTGTTGTTGCTGGGCAAGATATTTAGTGTCCGTCAAAGCACATTTTTTGTTCTGGGTTGAAGTACAATTCCCAATTTAGCAATTTCATAATTTAGTGGTTTCTGCTATATCAGAGCTATTTGAAATCTATCCCTAAAAGGGTATATAATATTGAAGGTGCACATAGGGTCATTCAGAATAACTTCACACACACCCGCTACTGTGTATTTCCAAGTCTAATTCTGTCACTAAATCCATACCGGTGACCCAGCGCCTAAATACTAGGCCTCAAATTTAAATCCCTCTAAATCTCTCGTTACCCACCGCTGTACTGTTGTTGCTGGGCAAGATATTTAGTGTCCGTCAAAGCACATTTTTTGTTCTGGGTTGAAGTACAATTCCCAATTTAGCAATTTCATAATTTAGTGGTTTCTGCTATATCAGAGCTATTTGAAATCTATCCCTAAAAGGGTATATAATATTGAAGGTGCACATAGGGTCATTCAGAATAACTTCACACACACCGCTACTGTGCATTTCCAAGTCTAATTCTGTCACTAAATCCATACCGGTGACCCAGCGCCTAAATACTAGGCCTCAAATTTAAATCCCTCTAAATCTCTCGTTACCCACCGCTGTACTGTTGTTGCTGGGCAAGATATTTAGTGTCCGTCAAAGCACATTTTTTGTTCTGGGTTGAAGTACAATTCCCAATTTAGCAATTTCATAATTTAGTGGTTTCTGCTATATCAGAGCTATTTGAAATCTATCCCTAAAAGGGTATATAATATTGAAGGTGCACATAGGGTCATTCAGAATAACTTCACACACACCGCTACTGTGTATTTCCAAGTCTAATTCTGTCACTAAATCCATACCGGTGACCCAGCGCCTAAATACTAGGCCTCAAATTTAATCCCTCTAAATCTCTCGTTACCCACCGCTGTACTGTTGTTGCTGGGCAAGATATTTAGTGTCCGTCAAAGCACATTTTTTGTTCTGGGTTGAAGTACAATTCCCAATTTAGCAATTTCATAATTTAGTGGTTTCTGCTATATCAGAGCTATTTGAAATCTATCCCTAAAAGGGTATATAATATTGAAGGTGCACATAGGGTCATTCAGAATAACTTCACACACACCGCTTCTGTGCATTTCCAAGTCTAATTCTGTCACTAAATCCATACCGGTGACCCAGCGCCTAAATACTAGGCCTCAAATTTAAATCCCTCTAAATCTCTCGTTACCCACCGCTGTACTGTTGTTGCTGGGCAAGATATTTAGTGTCCGTCAAAGCACATTTTTTGTTCTGGGTTGAAGTACAATTCCCAATTTAGCAATTTCATAATTTAGTGGTTTCTGCTATATCAGAGCTATTTGAAATCTATCCCTAAAAGGGTATATAATATTGAAGGTGCACATAGGGTCATTCAGAATAACTTCACACACACCGCTACTGTGCATTTCCAAGTCTAATTCTGTCACTAAATCCATACCGGTGACCCAGCGCCTAAATACTAGGCCTCAAATTTAATTCCCTCTAAATCTCTCGTTACCCACCGCTGTACTGTTGTTGCTGGGCAAGATATTTAGTGTCCGTCAAAGCACATTTTTTGTTCTGGGTTGAAGTACAATTCCCAATTTAGCAATTTCATAATTTAGTGGTTTCTGCTATATCAGAGCTATTTGAAATCTATCCCTAAAAGGGTATATAATATTGAAGGTGCACATAGGGTCATTCAGAATAACTTCACACACACCGCTACTGTGCATTTCCAAGTCTAATTCTGTCACTAAATCCATACCGGTGACCCAGCGCCTAAATACTAGGCCTCAAATTTAAATCCCTCTAAATCTCTCGTTACCCACCGCTGTACTGTTGTTGCTGGGCAAGATATTTAGTGTCCGTCAAAGCACATTTTTTGTTCTGGGTTGAAGTACAATTCCCAATTTAGCAATTTCATAATTTAGTGGTTTCTGCTATATCAGAGCTATTTGAAATCTATCCCTAAAAGGGTATATAATATTGAAGGTGCACATAGGGTCATTCAGAATAACTTCACACACACCGCTTCTGTGCATTTCCAAGTCTAATTCTGTCACTAAATCCATACCGGTGACCCAGCGCCTAAATACTAGGCCTCAAATTTAATTCCCTCTAAATCTCTCGTTACCCACCGCTGTACTGTTGTTGCTGGGCAAGATATTTAGTGTCCGTCAAAGCACATTTTTTGTTCTGGGTTGAAGTACAATTCCCAATTTAGCAATTTCATAATTTAGTGGTTTCTGCTATATCAGAGCTATTTGAAATCTATCCCTAAAAGGGTATATAATATTGAAGGTGCACATAGGGTCATTCAGAATAACTTCACACACACCCGCTACTGTGTATTTCCAAGTCTAATTCTGTCACTAAATCCATACCTGTCACCCAGCGCCTAAATACTAGGCCTCAAATTTAAATCCCTCTAAATCTCTCGTTACCGCTGTCCTGTTGTAGCTGGGAAAGTTATTTAGTGCCCGTCAAAGCACATTTTTTGTTCTGGGTTGAAGTACAATTCCCAATTTAGCAATTTCATAATTTAGTGGTTCCTGCTATATCAGAGCTATTTGAAATCTATCCCTAAAAGGGTATATAATATTCAAGGTGCACATTGGGTCATTCAGAATAACTTCACACACACGCTTCTGTGCATTTCCAAGTCTAATTCTGTCACTAAATCCATACCGGTCACCCAGCGCCTAAATACTAGGCCTCAAATTTATATCCCGCTGAATTTGAATACAATACATTGGGCCAAATAATATATTTGTTGTTGTGGTGAACCATAACAATGAGAAAAACATCTAGTAAGGGACGCGGACGTGGACATGGTCGTGGTGGTGTTAGTGGACCCTCTGGTGCTGGGAGAGGACGTGGCCGTTCTGCCACATCCACACGTCCTAGTGTACCAACTACCTCAGGTCCCAGTAGCCGCCAGAATTTACAGCGATATATGGTGGGGCCCAATGCCGTTCTAAGGATGGTAAGGCCTGAGCAGGTACAGGCATTAGTCAATTGGGTGGCCGACAGTGGATCCAGCACGTTCACATTATCTCCCACCCAGTCTTCTGCAGAAAGCGCACAGATGGCGCCTGAAAACCAACCCCATCAGTCTGTCACATCACCCCCATGCATACCAGGGAAACTGTCTCAGCCTCAAGTTATGCAGCAGTCTCTTATGCTGTTTGAAGACTCCGCTGGCAGGGTTTCCCAAGGGCATCCACCTAGCCCTTCCCCAGCGGTGAAAGACATAGAATGCACTGACGCACAACCACTTATGTTTCCTGATGATGAGGACATGGGAATACCACCTCAGCATGTCTCTGATGATGACGAAACACAGGTGCCAACTGCTGCGTCTTTCTGCAGTGTGCAGACTGAACAGGAGGTCAGGGATCAAGACTGGGTGGAAGACGATGCAGGGGACGATGAGGTCCTAGACCCCACATGGAATGAAGGTCGTGCCACTGACTTTCACAGTTCGGAGGAAGAGGCAGTGGTGAGACCGAGCCAACAGCGTAGCAAAAGAGGGAGCAGTGGGCAAAAGCAGAACACCCGCCGCCAAGAGACTCCGCCTGCTACTGACCGCCGCCATCTGGGACCGAGCACCCCAAAGGCAGCTTCAAGGAGTTCCCTGGCATGGCACTTCTTCAAACAATGTGCTGACGACAAGACCCGAGTGGTTTGCACGCTGTGCCATCAGAGCCTGAAGCGAGGCATTAACGTTCTGAACCTGAGCACAACCTGCATGACCAGGCACCTGCATGCAAAGCATGAACTGCAGTGGAGTAAACACCTTAAAACCAAGGAAGTCACTCAGGCTCCCCCTGCTACCTCTTCTGCTGCTGCCGCCTCGGCCTATTCTGCTGCTGCCGCCTCGGCCTCTTCCTCCGCCTCTGGAGGAACGTTGGCACCTGCCGCCCAGCAAACAGGGGATGTACCACCAACACCACCACCACCACCTCCGTCACCAAGCGTCTCAACCATGTCACACGCCAGCGTTCAGCTCTCCATCTCACAAACATTTGATAGAAAGCGTAAATTCCCACCTAGCCACCCTCGATCCCTGGCCCTGAATGCCAGCATTTCTAAACTACTGGCCTATGAAATGCTGTCATTTAGGCTGGTGGACACAGACAGCTTCAAACAGCTCATGTCGCTTGCTGTCCCACAGTATGTTGTTCCCAGCCGGCACTACTTCTCCAAGAGAGCCGTGCCTTCCCTGCACAACCAAGTATCCGATAAAATCAAGTGTGCACTGCGCAACGCCATCTGTAGCAAGGTCCACCTAACCACAGATACGTGGACCAGTAAGCACGGCCAGGGACGCTATATCTCCCTAACTGCACACTGGGTAAATGTAGTGGCAGCTGGGCCCCAGGCGGAGAGCTGTTTGGCGCACGTCCTGCCGCCGCCAAGGATCGCAGGGCAACATTCTTTGCCTCCTGTTGCCACCTCCTCCTTCTCGGCTTCCTCCTCCTCTTCTTCCACCTGCTCATCCAGTCAGCCACACACCTTCACCACCAACTTCAGCACAGCCCGGGGTAAACGTCAGCAGGCCATTCTGAAACTCATATGTTTGGGGGACAGGCCCCACACCGCACAGGAGTTGTGGCGGGGTATTGAACAACAGACCGACGAGTGGTTGCTGCCGGTGAGCCTCAAGCCCGGCCTGGTGGTGTGTGATAATGGGCGAAATCTCGTTGCAGCTCTGGGACTAGCCAATTTGACGCACATCCCTTGCTTGGCGCATGTGCTGAATTTGGTGGTGCAGAAGTTCATTCACAACTACCCCGACATGTCAGAGCTGCTGCATAAAGTGCGGGCCGTCTGTTCGCGCTTCCGGCGTTCACATCCTGCCGCTGCTCGCCTGTCTGCGCTACAGCGTAACTTCGGCCTTCCCGCTCACCGCCTCATATGCGACGTGCCCACCAGGTGGAACTCCACCTTGCACATGCTGGACAGACTGTGCGAGCAGCAGCAGGCCATAGTGGAGTTTCAGCTGCAGCACGCACGGGTCAGTCGCACTACAGAACAGCACCACTTCACCACCAATGACTGGGCCTCCATGCGAGACCTGTGTGCCCTGTTGCGCTGTTTCGAGTACTCCACCAACATGGCCAGTGGCGATGACACCGTTATCAGCGTTACAATACCACTTCTATGTCTCCTTGAGAAAACACTTAGGGCGATGATGGAACAGGAGGTGGCCCAGGAGGAGGAGGAGGAGGATGAGGAAGAGGGGTCATTTTTAGCACTTTCAGGCCAGTCTCTTCGAAGTGACTCAGAGGGAGGTTTTTTGCAACAGCAGAGGCCAGGTACAAATGTGGCCAGCCAGGGCCCACTACTGGAGGACGAGGAGGACGAGGATGAGGAGGAGGTGGAGGAGGATGAGGATGAAGCATGGTCACAGCGGGGTGGCACCCAACGCAGCTCGGGTCCATCACTGGTGCGTGGCTGGGGGGAAAGGCAGGACGATGACGATACGCCTCCCACAGAGGACAGCTTGTCCTTACCCCTGGGCAGCCTGGCACACATGAGCGACTACATGCTGCAGTGCCTGCGCAACGACAGCAGAGTTGCCCACATTTTAACCTGTGCGGACTACTGGGTTGCCACCCTGCTGGATCCACGCTACAAAGACAATGTGCCCACCTTACTTCCTGCACTGGAGCGTGATAGGAAGATGCGCGAGTACAAGCGCACGTTGGTAGACGCGCTACTGAGAGCATTCCCAAATGTCACAGGGGAACAAGTGGAAGCCCAAGGCCAAGGCAGAGGAGGAGCAAGAGGTCGCCAAGGCAGCTGTGTCACGGCCAGCTCCTCTGAGGGCAGGGTTAGCATGGCAGAGATGTGGAAAACTTTTGTCAACACGCCACAGCTAACTGCACCACCACCTGATACGCAACGTGTTAGCAGGAGGCAACATTTCACTAACATGGTGGAACAGTACGTGTGCACACCCCTCCACGTACTGACTGATGGTTCGGCCCCATTCAACTTCTGGGTCTCTAAATTGTCCACGTGGCCAGAGCTAGCCTTTTATGCCTTGGAGGTGCTGGCCTGCCCGGCAGCCAGCGTTTTGTCTGAACGTGTATTCAGCACGGCAGGGGGCGTCATTACAGACAAACGCAGCCGCCTGTCTACAGCCAATGTGGACAAGCTGACGTTCATAAAAATGAACCAGGCATGGATCCCACAGGACCTGTCCGTCCCTTGTCCAGATTAGACATTAACTACCTCCCCATAACCATATATTATTGGACTCCAGGGCACTTCCTCATTCAATCCTATTTTTATTTTCATTTTACCATTATATTGCGATGCTACCCAAAGTTGAATGAACCTCTCCTCTGCCTGTGTGCTAGGCCTAAATATATGCCAATGGACTGTTGCAGTGGTGGCTGACATGAAGCCTGATTCTCTGCTATGACATGCAGACTAATTCTCTGCTGACATGAAGCCAGATTGTCTGTTACGGGACCTCTCTCCTCTGCCTGGGTGCTGGGCCTAAATTTATGACAATGGACTGTTGCAGTGGTGGCTGACGTGAAGCCTGATTCTCTGCTATGACATGCAGACTGATTCTCTGCTGACATGAAGCCAGATCCTCTGTTACGGGACCTCTCTCCTCTGCCTGGGTGCTGGGCCTAAATTTATGACAATGGACTGTTGCAGTGGTGGCTGACGTGAAGCCTGATTCTCTGCTATGACATGCAGACTGATTCTCTGCTGTCATGAAGCCAGATTGTCTGTTACGGGACCTCTCTGCTCTGCCTGTGTGCTAGGCCTAAATATATGCCAATGGACTGTTGCAGTGGTGGGTGACGTGAAGCCTGATTCTCTGCTATGATATGAAGACTGATTCTCTGCTGACATGAAGCCAGATTGTCTGTTACGGGACCTTTCTCCTCTGCCTGGGTTCTGGTCCTAAATTTATGAAAATTGACTCTTACAGTGGTGGGTGACGTGAAGCCTGATTCTCTGCTATGATATGAAGACTGATTCTCTGCTGACATGAAGCCAGATTGTCTGTTACGGGACCTTTCTCCTCTGCCTGGGTTCTGGGCCTAAATTTATGAAAATTGACTCTTACAGTGGTGGGTGACGTGAAGCCTGATTCTCTGCTATGATATGAAGACTGATTCTCTGCTGACATGAAGCCAGATTGTCTGTTACGGGACCTTTCTCCTCTGCCTGGGTTCTGGGCCTAAATTTATGAAAATTGACTCTTACAGTGGTGGGTGACGTGAAGCCTGATTCTCTGCTATGATATGAAGACTGATTCTCTGCTGACATGAAGCCAGATTGTCTGTTACGGGACCTTTCTCCTCTGCCTGGGTTCTGGGCCTAAATTTATGAAAATTGACTCTTACAGTGGTGGGTGACGTGAAGCCTGATTCTCTGCTATGATATGAAGACTGATTCTCTGCTGACATGAAGCCAGATTGTCTGTTACGGGACCTTTCTCCTCTGCCTGGGTTCTGGGCCTAAATTTATGAAAATTGACTCTTACAGTGGTGGGTGACGTGAAGCCTGATTCTCTGCTATGATATGAAGACTGATTCTCTGCTGACATGAAGCCAGATTCTCTGTTACGGGACCTCCCTCCTCTGCCTGGGTGCTGGGCCTAAATATATGCCAATGGACTGTTGCAGTGGTGGCTGACGTGAAGCCTCATTCTCTGCTATGACATGCAGACTAATTCTCTGCTGACATGAAGACAGATTCTCTGTTACGGGACCTCCCTCCTCTGCCTGGGTGCTGGGCCTAAATATATGCCAATGGACTGTTGCAGTGGTGGCTGACGTGAAGCCTCATTCTCTGCTATGACATGCAGACTAATTCTCTGCTGACATGAAGACAGATTCTCTGTTACGGGACCTCCCTCCTCTGCCTGGGTGCTGGGCCTAAATATATGCCAATGGACTGTTGCAGTGGTGGCTGACGTGAAGCCTCATTCTCTGCTATGACATGCAGACTAATTCTCTGCTGACATGAAGACAGATTCTCTGTTACGGGACCTCCCTCCTCTGCCTGGGTGCTGGGCCTAAATATATGCCAATGGACTGTTGCAGTGGTGGCTGACGTGAAGCCTCATTCTCTGCTATGACATGCAGACTGATTCTCTGCTGACATGAAGACAGATTCTCTGTTACGGGACCTCTCTCCTCTGCCTGGGTGCCGGGGCCTAAATATCTGAGAATGGACTGTTCCAGTGGTGGGTGACGGGAAGCCAGATTCTCTGCTATGGAACCTCTCTCCAATTGATTTTGGTTAATTTTTATTTATTTAATTTTTATTTTAATTCATTTCCCTATCCACATTTGTTTGCAGGGGATTTACCTACATGTTGCTGCCTTTTGCAGCCCTCTAGCTCTTTCCTGGGCTGTTTTACAGCCTTTTTAGTGCCGAAAAGTTCGGGTCCCCATTGACTTCAATGGGGTTCGGGTTCGGGACGAAGTTCGGATCGGGTTCGGATCCCGAACCCGAACATTTCCGGGATGTTCGGCCGAACTTCTCGAACCCGAACATCCAGGTGTTCGCTCAACTCTACTCAAGTTCCCTTTTATACTTTCTTGCTTTAGCTTTTTACGAATGTCTTTAACCTCTTCAGGACACAGGGCGCACAGGGCAGCCCTTATGTCCTGGTACTTAAGGACACAGGACGTACCTGTATGCCCTGTGTATTTCCGATCACCGCCGCGCAGGGGACGGTGAATGGAAGCCGGTGCCTGCTCAAATCATTGAGCAGGCACCTGGGCTAAATGCCCGGGGGTCCCGTGACTCCCCCATGTCGGCGATTGCCGCAAACCGCAGGTCAATTCAGACCTGCGGTTTGCGGCTTTTAACTATTGCGGCGGGCGGTGCTATCGGGTCCCCGTGGGGCTGTGGGGGGGACCTGATGGCATGGAAGGCAGCGCGATGCCTTCCTGAGGCATCTGCACTGTCTTCCGGTGAAGAGCCTGTGAGATTCAGCCCCCTGGATCTCACAGGCACCAGAAGCTGTATGAGTAATACACAGTCTTACTCATACAGCCAATGCATTCCAATACAGAAGTATTGGAATGCATTGTAAAGGATTAGACCCACAAAAGTTAAAGTCCCAAAGTGGGACAAAAAATTAAGTAAAAAAAAGTTGAAAAAATTAAGTTTCCCCCTCAAAAATTAAAAGTTTCAAGTAAAAATAAACAAAAACATCATTTTCCCCAAATAAAGTAAAAAAAAGGGTAAAAAATAGGGAAAAAGAAAAAGTATACATATTAGGTATCGCCGCGTTCTTATCGACCGTCTCTATAAACATATCACATGACCTAACCCCTCAGATGAACACCGTAAAAAATAAAAATAAAAAGTGTGCTAAATAAACAATTTTTTTGTCACCTTACATCACAAAAAGTACAACAGCAAGCGATCAAAAAGGCGTTTGCCCACCAAAATAGTACCAATTTAACTGTCACCTCATCCCGCAAAAAATGAGCCCCTACCAGAGACAATCGTCTAAAAAATAAAAAAAACTATGGCTCAGAATATGGAGACACTAAAACATCAATTTTTTGTTTTAAAAAAGCTGCTATTGTGTAAAACTTACATGAATAAAAAAAAGTATACATATTAGGTATCGGCGCGTCCGTATCGACTGGCTCTATAAAAATATGACATGATCTAACCCCTCAGATGAACACCGTAAAAAAATAAAAAATAAAAACTGTGCTAAATAAACCATTTTTTGTCACCTTACATAACAAAAAGTGTAATAGCAAGCGATCAAAAAGTCATATGCACACCAAAATAGTGGCAATCAAACCGTCATCTCATCCCGCAAAAAATGAGACCCTACCTAAGATAATCACCCCATAACTGATAAAACTATGGCTCTCAGAATACGGAAACACTAAAACATGATTATTATTTTTTTTTAAAACCTACATAAATAAATAAAAAGTATACATATTAGGTATCGCTGCATCCGTATCGACCGGCTATATAAAAATATCACATGACCTAACCCCTCAGATGACCACCGTAAAAAAAAAAATAATAGAAACTGTGCTAAATAAACCATTTTTTGTCAACTTACATCACATAAAGTGTAATAGCAAGCAATCAATAAGTCACACGCACCCCAAAATAGTGCCAATAAAACAGTCATCTTATCCCGCAAAAATCATACCCTAACCAAGGTAATCGCCCAAAAATTGAAAAAATTATGGCTCTCAGACTATGGAAACACTAAAACATGTATTTTTTTTGCTTCAAAAATGAAATCATTGTGTAAAACTTACATAAATAAAAAAAAGTATACATATTAGGTATCGCCGCGTCACTGACAATCTGGTATATAAAAATACCACATGATCTAACCTGTCAGAGGAATGTTGTAAATAACAAAAAATAAAAACGGTGCCAAAACAGCTATTTCTTGTTATCTTGCCTCACAAAAAGTGTAATATAGAGCAATCAAAAATCATGTGTACCCTAAACTAGTACCAAAAAAACTTCCACCCTATCCTGTAGTTTCTAAAATGGGGTCACTTTTTGGGAGTTTCTACTCTAGGGGTGCATCAGGGGGGCTTCAAATGGGACATAGTGTAAAAAAAAACAGTCCAGAAAAATCTGCCTTCCAAAAACCGTATGGCATTCCTTTCCTTCTGCGCCCTGCTGTGTGCCTGTACAGCAGTTTACGACCACATATGGGGTGTTTCTGTAAACTACAGAATCAGGGCCATAAATATTGAGTTTTATTTGGCTGTTAACCCTTGCTTTGTTACTGGGAAAAATAGATTAAGATGAAAAATTTGCCCAAAAATTGAAATTATGAAATTTCATCTCCATTTGCCAATAACTCTTATGGAACACCTAAGGGGTTAATAACGTTTGTAAAGTCCGTTTTTAATACCTTGAGGGTGTAG
Source organism: Bufo gargarizans (assembly GCF_014858855.1). Classification (NCBI taxonomy): domain Eukaryota; kingdom Metazoa; phylum Chordata; class Amphibia; order Anura; family Bufonidae; genus Bufo; species Bufo gargarizans. The sequence continues at coordinate 723,177,575 of NC_058081.1, read as the reverse complement.
TTTCTTAGATGGGGTCACTTTTATGGAGTTTCTACTCTAGGGTTGCATCAGGGGGGCTTAAAATGGGACATGGTGTCCAAAAAAAAAACAGTCCAGCAAAACCTGCCTTCCAAAAACCATATGGCATTCCTTTCCTTCTGCGCCCTGCCGTGTGCCCGCACAGCAGTTTACAACCACATATGGGGTGTTTCTGTAAACTACAGAATCAGGGCCATAAATATACAGTTTGGTTTGGCTGTTAACCCTTGCTTTGTAACTGAAAGAAAACTATTAAAATGGAAAATCTGCCAAAAAAGGGAAATTTTGAAATTGTATCTCTATTTTGCATTAATTCTTATGGAACACCTAAAGGGTTAACAAAGTTTATAAAATCAGTTTTGAATACCTTGAGGGGTGTAGTTTCTAGAATAGGGGTCATTTCTGGGTGGTTTCTATTATGTAAGCCTCGCAAAGTGACTTCAGACCTGAACTGTTCCCTAAAAATTGGGTTTTTGAAAATTTCTGAAAAATTTCAAGATTTGCTTCTAAACTTCTAAGCCTTGTAACACCCCCCAAAAATAAAATATCATTCCCAAAATGAACCAAACATGAAGTAGACATATGGGGAATGTAAAGTAATAACTAATTTTGGAGGTATTACTATGTATTATAGAAGTAGAGAAATTGAAACTTGTAAATTTGCAATAAAAAAAAATTGTATTTTTTTATAAATAACAATTATTATTTTTTATTTCATTTTACCAGTGTCATGAAGTAAAATATGTGACGATTTGCAAAAAATGGCCTGGTGCTTAAGGTGAAATAAGGCTGTGTCCTAAAGGGGTTAATGTATAATTTCCATTTATCATACATTCTGGCGAACTTTTTTCCTTTCAGGGCTGCTTCTTGCTCCAAATTTTCCAGCATTTTTGGGGTCAGTTTTCTGGCACGTGATGAACGTCTTAGTTGATCTGCTTGGGCTATATTTGTTTGAGGCAAGACTAATGCTATATCAGACTCTTCTACCTCAGACAGGTTCCCTTGATCTTCAAATTCTACTCTATCTATCTTTGCATCCTCTAACAGTGGCATGGTAATACTAGGTTCAGAAATGTTACTTTAAATGCAATACTAACAATCAATATGAATATTAAGAGTCCTTTCACTTTAAATGCAATACTAACAAATGCAGAGATAAATGACTGTCACTTTAAATGCTTTAGAGTCTGTGTACTACAATCTGTCCTTTGTTTTATTTAAAGTCTCTTATTTCTGAACACAAAAAAATGTTTCTTTATGCCAAAGCCTATATGCAATGATAAGTAATAAAAGGAAAGCTCTGACCTTATTCTGAAGAGCAGGAACAAATGTCAATCTTAACGGAGAAGCGTATTTTTTTGATGTGTTGCAATGCTTGCGTTGAGTTGCGATGCTCTGTGATGACTTGCGGTGCTCTGTGCAGACTTGCGATGCGCTGACTTGGATACATTGCTGCAGACTTTGGGCCTAGTGTCTAGTGATGAGCGGAAGGTGCCATATTCGATTTTGCGATATTTCGCGAATATTCGATTAAATATTCGTGTTATATTCGTCAAAATCGAATATTCATAATTTTCCCAATTATCGCAAATAATATGCGATTTAATTAATCGCGTATTGCGATTTTTTTCTTTTAATATTATAAGGCAACGGTATTTTACGAAATTTCGTAATATTGCTCTAACTTTGCCTTTTAGAATATGACGAATATTCTAAAAGATGAAGTTAGAGCAATATTACGAAATTTCGCAAAATACACATATAGATTGTAATTTAGCTAATATAGTATAATCATTTTTTTTTCTCAAATTTTTTTTTTTGCCTCTTCTGAACTTAAGTTTTGTAAAATATGTACACTATTAAAAAAAATACGATAGCAGTATATTAGCTAAATTACAGTCTATATGTGTATTTTACGAAATTTCGTAATATTGCTCTAACTTCGTCTTTTAGAATATTCGTCATATTCTAAAAGACGAAGTTAGAGCAATATTACAAATATTCTCAAAGACGAAGTTATAGCAATATTAAGAATATACGTAAAAAGTTGAAATCGCAATTCGATTATTATAACTTAAATTAATCGAATTGCGATTTCAACTTGGACCTGTTTTACTATGGTTGCTGCTATATTCCATATTCGTTAATTCTAGCCTAATATGGAATATAGCAGTGCTAAGTTGAAATCGCCATGCGATTACTTTGAGTTATATTAATCGCATTGCGATTTCAACTTGGACCTGGTTTACGATGGTTGGCTTCAATGGCTTGGTAGAATTAGCGAATATGACGAATGTATTCGTCATATTCCACAAAACGAAGATATTCTGCATCTTCGTTTTAGCTACCTATTCATCAACTTCGCGAATTCTAGCAATCATATAGGAAAGTTGACTATAGAGACAGCTAAGTTTAATTCGCTATGCGATTATATTACTTCGCTTTTTTTTAAATAAATAGAATAATTATAATACCTGATAATTATTATAATTATTCTATTTATAAAAAAAAAGCTAAAAAAGTAATATAATCGCATAGCGAATTAAACTTATCTGTCTCTATAGTCAACTTTACTATATGATTGCTAGAATTAGCGAAGTTGATGAATAGGTAGCTAAAACGAAGATGGAGAATATCTTCGTTTTGTGGAATATGACGAATACATTTGTTATATTCGTTTTGTGGAATATGACGAATACATTCGCCATATTCGCTAATTCTACCAAGCCATTGAAGCCAACCATAGTAAACCAGGTCCAAGTTGAAGTCGCAATGCGATTAATATAACTCAAAGTAATCGTATGGCGATTTCAACTAAGCAATGCTATATTCCATGCTCATGGAGCGTCCCCATCACCATGGGAACGTCTCCATATACTAGAATGTACTGTCGGATTTGAGAATTACGTTGAAATCGCAATTCGATTATTTCAAGTTATAATAATCGAATTGCGATTTCAACTTAGCACTGCTATATTCCATATTAGGCTAGAATTGAAATCATCCTCAATGCGCCTGCGCCGATGACGTCACATCTACACCCGGCGCAGGCGCATTGAGGATGGAGCGGCCGGAGAGAAGCCGCCTCTCAGTGCGCCTGCACCGATTAAAGAAAGGTACGGCGCAGGCGCGATATTTTGAATTCGAACAGGGCCAACAGAGAACGAACCCGTTCCCTGGCCCTGTCAATCAAACGGCGGAGGGGGCGTCATGATGAGAGGAGGATGCGGCTGCTACCAGCAAGTAGCCGCCCTACTTGCTGGTAGCAAGGTAATTTACATATTATAAAACTTGATTTTTAACAATATCTACTGAACGAAAATGAATATTTAACATATGTACAGGGAGCTTGCAGTGTAGGGATTAATATTAACGGGGGAAAAAAAAGGGTTTAGTGGGCTGACAGAAGCCCTTTAATGGCGGTATCACACGGCACTTGCATCCCAATAACAAGAACGGTTTGCTGGAATTACAGAGCTGTATAATGGCAATGTGGATCCGCAGTCAGTGCTGCAAGGTGTAATAGGATTGTTCCTATTCCCCAGGCTGTAACCTCCCCTACTGAACCCTGTTCTACAAAAATGCTGTGGAATGATTCCTCCCTGTCCTTTCCCTACACCTTGAATAATCTTTCCCTGAACTTGTAAATCATTTTTTTAGCACAATGAAGTCTTTCCTCGCACTGTCCCTAGCGCCTGCTGACGTCTCTCGCTGCACTAAGTACACTGGAAATGGCAGAATCCAAGATGGCTGAGGCTATTTATAGGGCTGTGACATCACAGGGCTGGCTGGCTGCTGATTGGCTGCATGCATGGCATTATGGGTGATGCCGCCTTACCAAAGTTCCTTTCTCCATGTCCTCTCAAGTGCAGCAGCTATTTTAGGAAAAAATTTGATTCGTTACCACGAATCGCAAGGAAATTCGGATTCAGTGCTAATCGAATTTTTCCTGAAATTCGGATTGCATTCCTACTTTGTCAACTTCGATTCGCTCATCTTTATTGGCAATGACCAAAGATAATTACCTTTCCCAACTGGTCCAAGATATTATTATTATTATTTTTTGAAACATGAAAGTTTTTATTGAGTTTTTCCAAATTTAAGAAATAATGACATTTGGTACAAATCAAGCAATGATTACATACAAAATCATAAGGGAATTTGAGGAGGAAGGAGGAAAGGGGAGGGGTTGAGAAGGAAGGGGAGGAAGGGAGGGAAGGGATAAGAAAAAAGGGGGGGGAGGGGAGGGAGGGGGAGGGACAGAGGATAATAAAATAATATGGAATAAATGAACCAGATATAATGATATTACCGATTACAAAAGGTACAGTTTCATAAGAAACATCAGTATTTAGTGATAATAATAAAAACAGAATTAGGTAAAGTGGTACACCAATATGGATACTTCACAGGTATTGAATGTTTCTTAAGTATGACATTTCAAGATGTTATATACAAGCTGCAAATTCTTTTGAGATGCCAGTTAGATCCCAATTATATGACTAAGGAGTTTGCTAAATTGGAGCTAGCATGAAAGATGCTATTCAGCCAGGTTCCCTATTGTTTATAAAATTTATATTTTTTAAATAGAGCAGAGACAGCTACTCCTTTGTACCAACAGTTGTCTTCAACCTTTTTTATAACTTCAAGGTTAATGGGAATCTGGTTGTATTTACAATGGGAGGCGATAAGTTGACGTGTTGCAATACATATATGACCAAAAACAGTTCTAAAATCAAGAGGAATGGTCTCAATACCTATAAAAAGAAATGCCAATTGTGGTGAGGGTGTAATTGGAATTTGACAAATTTTTGCAAAGATATGAAAAGATCTCTGCCATAAGGAATTGATCGGGGGGCAGTCCCACCAACAGTGAAGAAAGGATCCTTGTGGGTTTCCACATTTCCAACATTCAAGGGAATCTGGGAATAGCCTATTTAGTTTTATCGGGTGATAGTACCACCTGTATAGGATTTTCCTAGATATCTCCAAATGGGAGATGCATCTTGAAATATTAGATACATTACATCAAATGTAGGGGACCATTGTTCTGTGGATAAATTGATGGATAGATCTTGAGACCATTTGGACTTGATTTCTTGTAAAGGGTCTTCTGATGGTATGATAAGAACTTTGTATGTTTTGGATATCCCTTTTCTATTAGTGTTATGATTTAAGAGCCATCTTGTGAAAGAAGTTGAAGATGGATTATTGTTGTTCCGTTTTTGAGGATGGGTAAATATTGTGTTAGCAATAGCGTGTCTGATTTGGAGATATTTATAAAAATCTCTTGTGGGGAGTCCATAGCAATGTGAGAGTTCCGAAAAGGGTTTAAGAATGTTATTTGTGAGAAGATCATTAATGTAACATAAACCCTTCTCTTTCCATATGGAAATGTCTAAATCTGGAATATAGGATTCTAATATTGAGGTGTTATAATCTTGAAGGGGTACATCAAATAATTGACGTTTATTAGCGACTACGTCCCAAACATTAAAGATTGCCTTAGTAGTTGCCAAGGTACTGTTGGGGTAAAACTTAAAAGAGACATAGCTGTGAGAAGGTCTTTTAGAGAATGTTTTCCAAGAAAATGTTTTTCTATACGAGACCATTCTATTTGCTGGTCATTGTGCCATAGGTGTTTTAGTTGATCTAGGATTGTGGCTCTGTAGTATTGTATGATTGAGGGACAGTTTAGACCACCTTCTTTTTTAGGAAGATAGAGTATGTCCGCTTTTATTCTATGATATTTACCTCCCCATATAAAATGTAAAAGGGATTTTTGCAAATCCTTAAGGTATTTGATGGGTATTGGAATAGGCAGATTTCTGAAATAGTATAATATTTGGGGCAAGATGCTCATTTTTATAACTGCAATTTTGCCTAGCCAGGAAATACCTTGTGTCTTGAAGTTTGTTAGTTTAATCTTGATGTCCTGAAATAAGGGAATGTAATTGAGAGTAAATGATTCACTAGGAAGTGCTGTAAGGTTAATCCCTAGATAGGGTAGTGATTTTGTAACCCAGTTAAATTGAAAAGCTAGTTTTAGAGACTTAACAATTATCTCCTGTATTCCCAAGTTTAGGATTTGAGATTTTGTGGTGTTGATTTTGAAATAGGATGCCTTTGAGAAGGATGACAGTATATTGCAAGTATGGGGAAGAGAGGTGGTGGGATTGGATAGTAGTAAAAGAACGTCATCTGCGAATAGGCCTATGCGATGGTCTTTACCTGAAGTTGAAATGCCACTAATATGGGGGGATGATCTGATATGGCTGGCAAGTGGTTCCATTATTAGGGCGAAAATTAAAGGGGAGAGGGGGCATCCCTGTCTAGTGCCGTTTGAGATGGGAAATAAATGGGATTTAAATCCAGAAGAGTAGACAAAAGCTTGGGGTGAGGAATATAAATTTAATATCCCAATTTTTTCAAGACTGAGTGAAGGAATCCCCAGTGGACTCTGTCGAACGCCTTCTCAGTGAGAGGAGCATGGAAGGCGTACGATGGGTATGGGCTATTTCAATTAGGTCCAAAAAACTTCTTGTTCCGTCTGATGTTTGTCGGTGTTTGACAAAACCGACCTGATCGGAGTCTATGAGACTTGGTAATATATCTGCTAAGCAATTAGCTAAGATTTTGGAGAATAATTTTAGATCAGTATTTAAAAGAGATATTGGTCTAAAATTAGCGGGTGTATTAGGGGCCTTCCCAGGTTTGGGCAAAGTAATTATTATTGCTTGGAGCATTTATGTGGGGATTCCCTTATCATGCATCATGTGTTGAAAGCAAGAAAGTAGGTGGGGAGTTAAGATATGAGAGAAGGATTTATAATATTTATTTATAAAGCCATCTTGGCCCGGGAATTTATTTATTTTGAGGGTGGAAATAGTGTCAAGTATTTCTTGTGAAGAAATAGGTTTATTTAAAAAAGAGAGTTGATCTGGGGATAAAAGGGTAAGTGAAATGTTATTCAAAAACAGGTTAATATCTTCTGCGGTTGGTTGGTGGGAATTTAGGTCGTTTTTTATATTATAAAGGGAGTGGTAATAGTTGGCAAATTCTTCAGCAATTTTAAGGGGATTTATTATTTTATTCTTATTAGTGGACCACAGGAAAGGAATTCGGGAATTTGCTGCTTTATTTTTAAGTTTATTGGCTAACATTTTGGAGGCTCTATTCCCTTGTCTGTAAAATTGTGCCCTGGATTGTCTGAGATGTCTTTCAAAATTGTTTTGCATGAGGAGATATATTTCATGTCTGATGCTAATAATTTGTTGAAAGATATGGGAGGTTGGAGATTTTTGGTTATCTTTTTCCAAAATTCTAAGTTTGTCGTGTAGTTCTTCTAATTTAAGCATTCTTTTCTTTTTTTCTTCTGAAGAATATTTAATAAAAAGACCTCTGATTACCACTTTGTGGGCGCACCATACTGTTGTTGGATTATTCTCAGAGTTAGTATTGAGTTGGAAGTATTCTGTTAGTGCCTTAGATATTAATTCCTTGCAATGTTTATTTGATAATAAAAGGCTATTTAATCTCCATGGGGAAGAATGTTTGAGGTTAAAAGTTTCTTGTATGGAGATTGTAATAGGGGCATGATCAGACCAAGTAATTAGGCCTATCTTGGAGTCCACCACCTTTTGGAGTAGCCATTTATCAACCAAAAAGAAGTCTATCTGGGAATATGAGTTGTGTGGGATTGAAAAAAAAGAGTAGCCTGTTTCCGAGGCATGAAGTGACCTCCAGACATAAAACAACTCTTCCTTGTGACATAGATCTTTAAGTTTATAATTGTCCTTCTTACTTACAGGAGTAGATTTGTCAATACGGGGGTCCATTACCAAATTAAAATCTCCGCAGATGATGATGGAACCTTTCTTTTGGGTTGAGACGGACTCCAAGATAGACCTAATAAAACTTAAAGTTTTAGAATTAGTGGCATATAAAGACACTATAGTGTAAGGTGAGTTGTTAACCAGACATGTAACAATAATAAATCTACCCATTGGGTCTGCATCAAGAGATGCAATTAGTACACCCCTTTTATTATTGAAGGCATGTGAAAACATAATAGTAGGAAAGTCTTTATGACTAATTCTGAAACTGTCTGCTTCATTTAAGTGCGTTTCTTGTACGCATAATATATCACATCCTAATCTGTGGGCCTCTTTCCATAGAAACGAGCGCTTGGCTGGGCTATTAAGGCCCTTAACATTTAAGGAAGCAATTCGTAAGACCATAATGCGTTATCAGGAAAGAAGTGCGCAGAGGGGATCTAGATACAGAAAATACCTGCAGTAGTGAGAGGTTCAGTAGAATATTAATGTACCACAAACAAGTAGTTTTAAACAGAACAGTGAAATAATGTAAAACTAAAATAAAAAATGTAAGGATAAGGTAGTAAAGTCCGGTTCTAAGTGAATCAATGCGACCCCAGGTCGCTAACATGACATGGGAGATGGTGGTGAAAATTAAGGTGTAAATCTTCTTTTAACCTTTTCAGACTGATAACAGAGCAGCTGTATTGGCACTAGCCAAGATTTGAAATGGTTTCTCATTTTGGAGAAGTATAAGCTTTTGGAGAACCTACTACTGTCCATTCATGAACAAGTGTGTGGTGTTTTTTCTTTGGTGGGCTTCTCGGTTCTTCTGGATCCTTAATGAGAGCGTTCTTGGATAGGAAGTGTAACGGACCGTTTCAGCAGACAAGGGGTTAAAATCCGTTTAGGCGATATGCCCCTTTCTGAGAGACAGGCACAGCAACTGCAGAACACCAAACTCCCGAACTGGATACAAAATAGCACTCCAAACTGGAACCTCGCGAATAGCTGCCAGCAGACGAACAGGAAAAGCATTCAGTCAGCTTACACTCCTGGCAATCAGTCTCCAACAGCATACAGGGAATCCCCCCAATGACGAGACAAGGCTCCATGTTCAGGGTCAAGCAGTGGTCTGACGTGCTGGCACACCCAGCCTGGTTTTTATTACAGTTGTTGCAAATACAGGTCCGCCCACAGGGTTTTGAAATACAACCAATCAGTAATTTACAACACACACAATGTAAATACAGCAACCAATCGTTCACGCCCCCAGAGGACCAGAAGGGAGACTGCGACACAGAACAGATACAACACATCCCCACAATGCATCATGGTTTCCTCCTCTCTGTCCCAGTGACAACCGAGGGCAATCCAATTATCTCTCTGGACAAAGGGGAGATCGCCAATACACATGTTGAGACAACAGGACAGACATCACCATTTAAACACACAATGGCACACCCCCACAGCAAACACAGACATTTAACATATCCCCAGATAGCTCAAGTCTGAGTGCATATCATTAGGTGAATGGCACTCAGAATACACGAATACAATAATATTAGCTATCTGGGTACCCTCACATAACATACAATTTAACCGAACGCATAATAACATAAAATACAATTCCACAGACAGATTTAAGCTGTGCGGCCGGTCTGTTTTTATTCTTTAAAGTTACTATGGGCCATAATCCTGAGGCAAGAGGCTTTTAAACAGCCCTCTCCAAAACCCAGTGGTGAGGTTGGTTTCGCCACACATCCCCCCCCCAGGGAAGACTAACCAGATACCTGACCTCACGTCGGTCGGTACCTGAGTTAGTATGGCAGCCTACCCACAACCCAATACTGGACCTGTTGAATTTTGGGGCCTGGCTCTGTTCTGTATGTCCCCAGCTGTTGAGTGGGCATCTGCTACTCCTTGCTTTGTGGTTCTCCAGCTTGGAGCTGTAGGTACTTGGTGGGCAGAGGCCGACTGCGCTCTGCCCAGATGCCAGTTCTTCCGCTGGGGATGCCTGTGGGAAGTCAGTCTCTGGACAAGAGGATAGGGGAGGGCAGAGGCCGACTGCGCTCTGCCCTGATGCTAGCTCTTCTGCTGGCGTGAGAGGGGTACAAGCCAGTCCTGTAACAAGGGGTTAGGTGGAGCAGAGGCTAGCGGCTCTCTGCCCTGATGCCAGCTCTTCCGCTGGGAAGGGATCAGTGGGTATTGCAGGCTCATCCCCTGCCCCCAGAACTCGGTTGGGAAGTAGCTGGGAAGGGGAGGGCTCGCTTACCTCCTCCTCCTGGTATCCCTGCGGAGATGGCTGGAGATCTGGTTGTTTGAGGGGGAGACCGACTGTCTCCTCTTTGGCTAAACAGCCCTGTTGCTGGGGGACAAGACCGACTGTCCCTACCCCCTGTGCTGTGAGTGCAGAGACCACGGTCCCATCTGCACAGTTGTGGGGCTTACTGTCTCCACCTAGTGCGTTAAACTGCCGCTGGGGAATGGAGACTAGGCTCCCAGTTCCCAACAAATCATGCTGCTGCTGGGGGGCAGGAACAACTACCTCTGCCCCCTGTAACTCAACCTGCCGCTGGGAAATGGAGACTAGGCTCCCAATTCCCTGCAGGACCAGTGGAGAGACCTCGGTCCCATCTCCACCGGCCACCTGGGGTTCTTCCCAGTAAAAATCCACAATATCCTCCCAGCTGAAGGGCTCTGGACCTTGGTCTGACTTCTTGCTGTCCTGCTGAGCCTTCCCAATGGAGTGGAAGAGATCTTGGTAGTCCTGCTCCAGTTCCCACTCCAGGGTTGCTAGGTGAGCCAGGTCTTTCTCTACCTCATGGGGGTCATCCCAATTCTGCCTAGCCTCCCTCTCATAGAAAATGTCCTGAAGTCTGGACTGTGCAGGGCTCCCGAAGTCAGGCTCTGCAAAGGACTCCCATAACAAGACAGGACCATCAAACTCCTCTCCCTCTGGCTTGTCATGCTCAGCTGTCCAGGGTATAAACTGTGCCATATACCACCAAAGCGCCTGGTAGGCATCCTCCAGCCATACCCGGTGCTCTAGTTCCTTCACGCATTCCTCCAGGGGCTGCTCTCCCAGGAAGGGCAGCCGCAGGGCCACTTGCTTCTGCAACCGCTGCTCTTCACTGGGGAGACTCTCACCTCGCTGGTATTGTACATTATCCAGGGCCTGGTACCAGATGCCTTTCCTTAATGCATCCCGGCCATCCAGGTCCTCCTCCTCGTATAACACTGCTGGTTCCATCCTGTTGCATTTAGGGTTGCTGTACTGGGACATATGTTGCCCTTAAATTGTAGAATCCACAGAAATGGTGTCTCCTGTAGCTGTCCTTCTGGCTGTAGGAACGATCCCACTGCTGCCACCAATGTAACGGACCGTTTCAGCAGACAAGGGGTTAAAATCCGTTTATGCGATATGCCCCTTTCTGAGAGACAGGCACAGCTACTGCAGAACACCCCCACAGCAAACACAGACATTTAACATATCCCCAGATAGCTCAAGTCTGAGTGCATATCATTAGGTGAATGGCACTCAGAATACACGAATACAATAATATTAGCTATCTGGGTGCCCTCACATAACATACAATTTAACCGAACGCATAATAACATAAAATACAATTCTACAGACAGATTTAAGCTGTGCGGCCGGTCTGTCTTCTCCTTTAAAGTTACTATGGGCCATAATCCTGAGGCAAGAGGCTTTTAAACAGCCCTCTCCAAAACCCAGTGGCGAGGTTGGTTTCACCACAGGAAGTTCATAGCTTATTTAGGAGAAAGTAACACTGAGGTGCGTTCGTTGCAATGAACTATAAGCTTGACTGGGAATCCCCACTTGTAGATAATTTTTTGCTCTCTTAGAATTTGTGTGATTTTAGTAAATTTCCTGCGTCTAGCTAGGGTGGCAGGTGAAAGATCTGTCTATAAGGAGATTTCTTGAAAGCGTTCAGGAAGATCAGGCTTTTTGGCTGCAGCTTTGAGAATTGAGTCTTTGATGTGATAATAATGGATCCTTGCTATAGTGTCCCTGGGCAGGGAAGCTGGGATAGACTTAGGTTTAGGAAGTCTGTGGACTCTATCTATTAATAGGTCCGCATTGGAAGCTTGAGGTAGAAGGGCTGAAAACAGGTCAATCAGGTATTCCTGCAGCTGTTCGTCTTGTACTGTTTCTGGTATGTTTCTAAATCGAATGTTGTTCCTTCTGGATCTGTCCTCAATATCTGCCAGTTTTTGAGCATCCACAAGGCAATTATGAGCAGTTGTAAACTCCTCCATCTTCTCCTCTAGATGTGCCGTGCGGTCGCCTATGGCAGTAATGTCCGCTTTTAGCGAAGAGAGAGCTGTCTTAAGATCGTTGTTGAGGGATGTTTTAAGATCAGACAATAGCTCTTTCATAACTTCTAGAGTTATAGGGCCCGCATTAGATGATTTCTCTGTACCCATAAAGTCTGGGTGTACAGGGGATGAGGTAGAGGAGTGTGACTTGCCTTGTGATTTGTCCGATATACAGGACGGTGATCGGTCGGCTGGTGAATTATGAAGAGATCCGAAGGCAGGAGCAGCTTCATCTCGCGCAGGGGTTAGGGATTCCCGCGAACCGGCGCCATTTTGGAGCGATGCCGGGCTGAAGAAGCTAGTAAGTTTAGCTGGAGTTCCTGGTCTTCTTTTGCCCCTCGGCATCTTGAGCATGATGATTAAAGTCTTTGGCTGATAGGGATGAAATAAGGCTAGTTAGTTCTTCTGTGAGGAAGTCCTTTGAGCCGCTTTTAGACTGTAGGTCACGGAGCTACAGAGACATCCGACCGCTCTGGTGCGCTCCAGGCCACGCCCCAAGATATTTTTAAAAGCATCCTAAGCTTTAATTGTGAGAGGTACATACTGTATGGGAGTAAAATGATGAGGAACAAGAAAAAAAAATGGTGTCAATAAATAGAAATCTAAAGGGAGCAATAAATGACAGAAAGCATTTATATCAATAAAACAGGAAGGTGGTGAGGAAGCATTGAAAAACTATAAGGAAAAAACTTAATATGTAAAAGACAGATGAAAGTAGTCAAGCTGAAGACAGAGAGATTCATTGCCAGAGTAAAACTAACTGTACAATTTTCTTCAATTATATAAATGGTAAAAGTATAAACCTGAAAATGTGGTTCCTTTACAGACTGATGAAGGAGGAGTTATATAGGGGATGAGGAGAAAACAAATATATTAAATTTTCACATGAAATGCAGCGTGTCAAAGTTAATTCCCCATTAACCCTTTCGCTACCAGCACTGTACATGTACATGCAGCGGACATCACGGCGCTAATTACCACGATTGACATTTTTGCAATTAAAGTCTTTAGAAGTGGTGATCAAGTTAGAGTACGGCATCTAAATTGTCAAAAACTCGGGAGCTCACGCTTTCATGAATCTTACTGGCATTCCCTGCAGCCTATGGGGATGCCGGTAACTAGTTTAAATACCCTGGGTCTTGCTGAAGAGACCTAAAGTATCCAAAATGTAATTATTTTTTTGGCCGCCAGTTGGCAGGCCAACATAAGAAATGAAGTAATAGAAGTAATAAATGCGTTTTAAAAATACATAATTGTTCAAAATTTTAAATTCAAAAATATATTTTTAGGCTCATATATGAGCTTCATAATCATTACAAAACTAAAAAAAAACTGTTAAAAATATATCAAAAATATACAAGTTTAAATCACCCCCCTTTCTGTATAATAAAAAAATAAATACCTAAGTAACAAAAAATATAAACATCATGGGTATCAACCCAACCGAAAACACCCTTACTATTAAAATTGCAAAATATTTTTCCAATACGGTGAAAGGCGTATTTAAAAAAAAAAGATTCAAAATGCCCAATTGGCCATTTTTTCATTGCATCTCTTACCCAAATTTTTTTTATAAAATGTGATCAAAAAGTCACACACTCTCCAAAATTGTATCAATAAACACTACAGATTGTCCTGCAAAAAATGAGCCACCACACAGCTCAGTAAATATAACTATAAAAAATGTTATGGGTGTCAGAATATGGTGATGTAAAATGTATTTTTTTCTTCCAAGTTTAAATTTATTTTTACACTATTTAGACATAAAAAAAACTATAAAACAGTACCCCATATATAATCATACTGACCAAGAGAATAAAGAGCATGGGTCAGTTTTGGGAACATAATTGTGTTTTTTCCCAATTGCACCCCATTTGGAATTTTTTTTACCTGCAAAAAATAAGCCCTCATATAACTATTTGAACGGAACTATAAAAAAGTTATGGCTCAAGGAAGATAGGGATGAAAAATGAAAACACAAAATCGAAAAAACCTCTGGTAGTGAAGGGGTTAAAAGTACACTGTCTGACTAGGAATAATATATTTGATATGATAAATATGATATATAAGGACTCAATACTAACAGGGAATGTTCCACAGGATTGGGATTTAGCAAATAAAGAAGTAAAAAAGCAGAGCCTGGAAACTATAGGCTGATATGTTTAACATGTGTTGTGTGTAAACTCTTTGAGGGTTTTTTAACAGATGCTATCTTGGAGAACCTCAATGAAAATAAGCTAATAATGCCATATCAGCATGGCGTTATGAGGGATCGGTCATGTCAGACTAATTTAATCAGTTTTTATGAGGAGGTTTTCAGACTTGACCGGAGTGAGTCAATGGATATCGTATATTTTGACTGCAAAGCATTTGACACTGTACCACATAAAAGGTTAGTATATAAAATGAGAATGCTCGGACTGGGAGAAAACGTCTGTATGTGGGTAAGTAACTGGCTGAGGGATAGAAAACAGAGGGTGGTTATTAACGGTACTCACTCAGATTGGGTCACTGTCACTAGTAGGGTACCTCAGGGGTCAGTACTGCAGGGGTCACTGTCACTAGTGGGGTACCACAGGGGTCAGTACTGGAGGGGTCACTGTCACTAGTGGAGTACCTCAGGGGTCAGTATTGGAGGGGTCACTGTCACTAGTGGGGTACCTCAGGGGTCAGTATTGGGCCCTATCCTCTTCAATATATTTATTAATGATCTTGTAGAAGGCTTGCATAGTAAAGTATCAGTTTTCGCAGATGACACTAAACTAAACTGTGTAAAGTAATTAACACGGAAGAGGACAGTATACTGTATATATATATATATATATATATATATATTTTATTTTATTTTTTTTCAAAGAAGAGGCAGCACTCCAAGATACGGTGAAAAAACGACCCTCTTTATTTCCCCTGTGCGACGTTTCAACTGCTCATTGCAGTCTTTCTCAAGCATAACAGTGGTGTCACAGCATTTACATTTATACCCACAATGCTTAGTGGGTCAATTAACACAGTAATTGACAACAATATAGTCATATCAAGTATAAAAACGTGAATTACAATAAAATATTATCATGATCGTAGATATAACATGTGTGCCGGTCACAATCTTTACATACATCGTGCCGTTTCATAAAAATCACAAATCGATAGACAATACCAAGTGCATAAAGTGCCTTGTGCTTTGTGCCCAATTATAGTGATCACCTGTGTATATTAATTACACGGTACAAGACCGCATGGTTAAAAACGTACATAGTGGAGTGTAATGATGGCAGGCATCTCGGCGTCCCTGTAGCCTCACCGCGCATGCCCGGTATCCTGGATACCGACGTACACAAAGGGGAGACGCAACCGGAAGTGATGTCAAACCCAATGCGCACATCCGCATCCCGGCGCCAACCCCACAGCTGACGGAATGGAGGGCAGCATCTCCCTGTCCAGCCTCCCGATCACATGACCTTGTCACGTGAATCGTTACCTGGCAGCCAGGAAGTGTTTACCCTCAAAGATTGTGACCGGCACACATGTTATATCTACGATCATGATAATATTTTATTGTAATTCACGTTTTTATACTTGATATGACTATATTGTTGTCAATTACTGTGTTAATTGACCCACTAAGCATTGTGGGTATAAATGTAAATGCTGTGACACCACTGTTATGCTTGAGAAAGACTGCAATGAGCAGTTGAAACGTCGCACAGGGGAAATAAAGAGGGTCGTTTTTTCACCGTATCTTGGAGTGCTGCCTCTTCTTTGAAAAATCTATAACAAATTGACCCGACAGCCTAAGGTCAGAGGATTTTTTGCACTCGGCTCCATCTGTTAAGTAGTGCTGCTGCTATTTTCTTTGTGTTTTATTATTGGACTTATACAGCTCTGCACTGCCACTTTAGTTCTCTTTGACTACAACATGGACCCCCCCGATGTGTTCACATATACCAAGGAGGATGAAGACAGGATCCTACAGGGCCTGGTGAGTGATCCCCAGTTTTTATCTACCCCTACCACAGTCGATCTTAAAAAACAGTATGAAGCTGATGCCCAAAAAATTGCTTCCATGGACTTGCACCTTATGACATTAGGTCAATATTATAAAGAACATAGGATTCCCAGGGGGATCCGCTCACAGTTGAAACCCAATTTATTCCCTGGCGGCTCAGCATGCGCACTTAAGTTAGTGCAAATATCAAATAAATACGCTTTTGATATTATACTGCTCAATTTAGAGTTTTTGCAACAAGAACTAGTGGAAGTGAAGGAGAGACATCTGAAAACTAAAACGGCACTACAGTCACTACTTAATGCAGAGGAATGGAATCAGTATGATCAAAATTGTACCCTATATCTGGACAGATTTGTTAAAGATCAAGAGAGCATAAAAAGAAAAAAATGGCTACGTGACTCTGATGACTATGCCAGAGGAAGGATATATACCTGGCAAGAAGATACACAAAGGAGACAAATGCCACCATATCGCTCTACAATGAGGAAACAATATCCACAATTTAACCCACAACAGCAGCAACAACAACAAAATAATATGACAACAGCACCTACATCGGATATTGCATCAACTTCAATGCCTTTTTTAGGCCAGGGACCTATACCAAAAGAACCAGACGAGGAGGGAGGAAACATCACAAATGGAGAAAACTTCAAAAATTTCAAGAACCAGAGACCGCAGAAACAAACGACACGTCGCTAAGGGGGCAAACAGTAGGGGTGGAAGAGTCTCTTATCTCCAAACCAACTGTGGTAAATATGTCTTCAGTCTCACTGTCTGATGCACAGATAGCCTTATTGTCAAAGGGTTTGTCATTTTGCCCCTCCACAAGGGTCGATTGGTTTCAGCTTGAGGTGGATATGCAGCGTCTGTTCAGGAATATCAAATTACAAATCTGGTTTTCTGAACATCCACCTCCGGCTGACCATAGATCGATTACTGGTGGGTCTGAGCTCACTCTGGGACAGGTAAATCTGACTCCTAAGAGTGATTTCATACCACAGATTACCGGAAAAAATGAAGTAGGTCACGGCACTCCAAAAGCAATTCAGTGTTCTTTAATACACCACAGATTCAGCAGCAACGTTTCGACAACAGTCTTTTTCAAGCTACAAACATGTTCACAAGTGACTCATAATATATAAGGGTACTAATTCATACAAATTACTCAGTGGATGTGCTCCAACACTAATCCCACCCTCTCTCAGGTACAAACAATCATATAGTTAATTAATCCCATCAACCACCGTGCATATTAATAAAAGGCTTACCAGGCGTTCATATAAGGGGCTGTTACTCCGCATTGTGTCCATGGTGTGCGGCGTCTTCCGCATACAACTGCGGCTGCGCGAGTGTTCGAACGGGATTCTCATGTATCACATCGTCAACTGAACAGTCACTGGTCATGTGACTGTTCAGTTGACGATGTGATACATGAGAATCCCGTTGCTTTTGGAGTGCCGTGACCTTCTTCATTTTTTCCGGTATTTGTGGGGTCTCTGAGGCCGAGACCTGACGTCACGAGCACCGCCGCAAAGCCCCTTGAATGCATTCAAGTAAGTGGTGCTGTCCTACCATCTTTTTTTTTGTTTGATTCATACCACAGATTAACCACCACACGGTTGAAACATTTATTAAGGCTGTGACATTGGATATTAGTGGACTGAAATCAAGGGTCCATGATACACCTCTGCAACATCCTAATATGACCTCAACTGACATCAGAATTTTGGACGAATTGTGCCATGACAACAGCCTCACCATAAAACCAGCCGATAAGGGCGGTGCGGTTGTTGTCATGGACACGTCCTGGTATATGGGTGAAATAAGGAGACAGCTGAATGACCAGAATGTCTATAAGGAACTGCCAGGGGACCCAAAATTTGAATATATCAAAAAAATAAAAACTGTCTTGGATTTGGCACGTGATCATGGGATCATTGATGAGGGCGTGTACAACTTTCTGCTCACTGAGAATCCACGTACACCAATGATTTACGTATTGCCAAAAATACACAAGTCCCTGACGAATCCCCCTGGGAGACCCATTGTGTCGGGCATTGATTCGATCTGTTCCCATGTTTCAATTTTTTTGGACCGCTTACTCCGCACCTATGCAATTAATACCAAGTCCTATATAAGGGACACAGAGGATTTCTTGGAAAAGATTGCCTCAGTAAAAGTGCCTGATGGATGTTTGGTGGCATCTTTGGATGTCACCAGTCTTTATACCTCCATAGACCACGAGCGAGGAGTTAATGCGGTTAGAAGATGTTTGGAACATAGTGACTACTCAGGAGTGTGTTGTGACTTTATTATTCAACTCTTGAATCTGGTCCTGAGACATAATTATTTTATGTTTGGGGAGCAGTTTTTTCTGCAATTGCGTGGGACCGCAATGGGGTCTAATGTGGCCCCCACATATGCAAATGTATTCATGGCCTCACTTGAGGAGGATCTTGTCTATGTGTCCCACCACTTCAGTAAAGTACTGGGGTGGTGGCGATACATAGACGACGTCTTCCTCATTTGGCGAGGGGACATTGAATCCCTGGAACAGTTTCACGGCTATCTGAATGAGATGGACAGTGAGATTGCATTCACATTAACACACTCCGATAAACAGGTTCAGTTTCTCGACACAATGGTATCCATTGTTGGTGAGAGATTGTCTACGGACATCTTCACCAAATCCACCGACTGCAATGCGCTATTGCGGTATGAAAGCTGTCACCCTAGAGCATGTATTGATTCCCTACCATGCAGTCAATTACTGCGGGTGAGGAGAATCGTACAGGACCCAAAAAACTTACCTGTCAGGTATGGAAAAATGGTCAAGAAGTTTAGACAGAGGGGATACCCGCAAAAAAATCTAGCGAGACATCTGAAGAGAATTCAGTATCCACAGGAAGAGGGAGAGAGAAGACCAAAATTTGAACAGATCCCGTTTGTAACAACTTACTCTGAACAAAGTAAGGATATAGCCGGTATTTTAAAAAAAAAACACTGGCCTATCCTACGGAGTAATTTCCCTAAGATTGAGAAATTAATGAGACCTCCTCTCTTATCGTATAGACGGCCCACTAACCTGAGAGATAGATTACTGAGAGCCGATGTCCCTATTAAAAAGAAGGTGCAGACATTTCTTGGTGCAAGGAGGACGGGGTGTTTCCCGTGCCTTTCATGTGTGAATTGCACCTATATGATTAAGGGTAATGTCTTTATACATCCGGGAACTGGAGTACAATATGACATCCGTCATTATTTGACGTGTGATAGCACGTTTGTTGTTTACGTGTTGAAATGTCTATGTGGTCTCCTCTATGTGGGGGAGACCACATGTGACATGAAAACGCGGTTAAACAACCACCGGTTCTCGATAAGACGAAAAATATTGGACCTACCGGTCCCTAAACACTTTGTGGAGTATGGACATACTGAGAAAGACCTTAAGTGTATTATTATAGACCAGGTACAGAGGGGTAGGCGAGGTGGCGACCGTACAGTGACCCTTAAGCAACGGGAACTGCGGTGGATACATCGCCTACAGTCACTCAAACCTAAGGGTCTGAATGTAGACTTTAAGTGGAATATCATGTAAACTGGGTCCTATTGCGCCTGTGTGGGGTTTCAGTCCGCCAAATTGATTATGTGACCACCTTTGGTGTCAAAATTATATTTATTCTTTTTATTCTCTTTTTAGGACTATTTGGATCCTAAAGTGATATACTCACTCTTCAAGTTATTTCCATGGTGGAAGAAAATGATGGCGGTCGCCTTGGCAACATAAGTTTGGAATGGGAGAATGGGGCACACAATTGAATCATGGTATCACTTTGAAAGAGAAAATGGATAAGTCGTAAATGGAGGAAGTCATGGTTATAGGAGATGTATGGAGGGTAGAAGAAGGCATGTGGGGTTGCAGGGTGTGGACAACATTTTGCGCCCCGCGGGCCTTCGGGTTTATGGGGATGGTCACTTGTGTGGTTCATCCTTATGGACCATACCCCCCTTTCTCCATAAAAACAGAATAAAACAATATATTTGGTGTCCCCTTTAAGGAGTACAATCCTCCGATATTCACGATTTGATATCCTTTTTTATATATATCTTTACATTTTCAGTTTTTTACTATAACCATGAGAATAGTGTGCATGACTTTATCATTCTCCAACTAATTTGTCCCTGATATAGCTTTCACGACCGTGCCCGGATCAACTCCGAAGGCGGCGTGGTGTTGAGGGTAAACACTTCCTGGCTGCCAGGTAACGATTCACGTGACAAAGTCATGTGATCGGGAGGCTGGACAGGGAGATGCTGCCCTCCATTCCGTCGGCTGTGGGGTTGGCGCCGGGATGCGGATGTGCGCATTGGGTTTGACATCACTTCCGGTTGCGTCTCCCCTTTGTGTACGTCGGTATCCAGGATACCGGGCATGCGCAGTGAGGCTACAGGGACGCCGAGATGCCTGCCATCATTACACTCCACTATGTACGTTTTTAACCATGCGGTCTTGTACCGTGTAATTAATATACACAGGTGATCACTATAATTGGGCACAAAGCACAAGGCACTTTATGCACTTAATATTGTCTATCGATTTGTGATTTTTATGAAACGGCACGATGTATGTAAAAGATTGTGACCGGCACACATGTTATATCTACGATCATGATAATATTTTATTGTAATTCACGTTTTTATACTTGATATGACTATATTGTTGTCAATTACTGTGTTAATTGACCCACTAAGCATTGTGGGTATAAATGTAAATGCTGTGACACCACTGTTATGCTTGAGAAAGACTGCAATGAGCAGTTGAAACAGGGGAAATAAAGAGGGTCGTTTTTTCACCGTATCTTGGAGTGCTGCCTCTTCTTTGAAAAATCTATAACAAATTGACCCGACAGCCTAAGGTCAGAGGATTTTTTGCACTCGGCTCCATCTGTTAAGTAGTGCTGCTGCTATTTTCTTTGTGTTTTATATATATATATATATATATATATACACTACATCGGACAGTATACTGCTACAGAGGGATTTGGATAAATTGGAGGCTTGGGCAGAGAAGTGGCAGATGAGGTTTAACACTGACAAATGTAAAGTTATGCGCATGGGAAGGAATAATGCAAGTCACCCGTACATACTAAATGGTAAAACACTCGGTAACACTGACATGAAAAAGGGTCTAGGAATTTAAATAAACAGCAACCTAAGCTGCAAAAACCAGTGTCAGGCAGCTGCTGCCAAGGCCAATAAGATAATGGGTTGCATCAAAAGGGGCATAGATGCCCGTGATGAGAACATAGTCCTACCACTTTACAAATCGCTAGTCAGACCACACATGGAGTACTGTGTACAGTTCTGGGCTCCTGTGAACAAGGCAGGCATAGCAGAGCTGTAGAGGATCTAGAGGAGGGCAACTAAAGTAATAACTGGAATGGGGCAACTACAGTACCCTGAAAGATTATCAACATTAGGGTTATTCCCTATGGAAAAAAGACGACCGAGGGGAGATCTAATTACTATGTATAAATATATCAGGGGTCAGTACAGAGATCACTCCCATCAGCTATTTATCCCCAGGACTGTGACTGTGACGAGGGGACATCCTCTGCGTCTGGAGGAAAGAAGGTTTGTACACAAACATAGAAGAGGATTCTTAACGGTAAGAGCAGTGAGACTATGGAGTACAATAAATGAATTCAAGAGGGGCCTGGATGTATTTCTGGAGTGTAATAATATTACAGGCTATAGCTACTAGAGAGGGGTCATTGATCCAGGAAGTTATTCTGATTGCCTGACTGGAGTCGGGAAGGAATTTTTTATTCCCCTAAAGTGGGGAAAATTGGCTTCTACCTCACAGGTTTTTTTTTTTGCCTTCCTCTGAATCAACTTGCAGGATGACAGGCGGAACTGGATGGACAAATTTCTTTTTTCGGCCTAATGTACTATGTTACTATGTTACACTCAGATTGTTTCACGTGGGGAGTGGGGAAAAACCCCCACTGTACAATGTAAAGGGATAGCGGGGAAGCAGCTAGGCCAGGACGCCGTAATTAAGGAGCAGGTCACCTCCTATAGCGTCCCTAATCCTCACCCTAACTCCTCACCGTATGAGCGGACCTGGATGGTAGGACGGCTCATACCAGGATACCTATGGCCCTGAGTCCCCCTGATAATCCCTCACATAGGAGCAGGGGAGAGACAACCTGTTCTTCTCAGACATGAATGAACAGAAGTCTCAAATGGCCTAGCAGCAGGGAAAAGGGAAGCCCATACACAGCTAGAGGATTGGCAGGTAAGAACAACAAGACTACTCACTAACCTGCCTACGCCTCCACAACTTGAACCTATGCATAAGTACAGGTGCACACACACCAAACAAGACACCGTACAGACAACCCACACAGGTATCCAGCACTCCTGATACTGCCTGGACCCCATGCCGCAAAGGGCATGGCAGCCCCAGGCAGCACTGCATACAGACTAATGGTTAACCCCTCCAGGAAACCAGCCCCCTCACGAAGGTATAAACATATTGGGTGACGTATAGCATACATGCAGGGATCAACACCAACAAAAGCCCAGACATGTAACAACCAACAAAATATAACACACACCCAGAACATAAACCCACACCACACATACAAGTTAGGGTAAAGGTACAAGAAGGGTACATAAGGGAGGACAATTTATGTTCCATAAGGTGGCCCTCAAGGACTGGGCTGGAACACCCAGGCAAGGAGCAAAGCTCCAACACCAAGCAAGGCTGTAGTACAAATGCACCCAGCCAGCCAGCCACAGGTTTATATCAAGCTTGTGGCCACACCCAGAAAACACCTTAATCCACACTAGCCAGAAGATTAACCCCTTGCTCACCAAACAGCAGGGAGGCACATCTTTTTTTTTTTTTTTTTTTAAACCAAATTTTATTCATTTAGTTTGACCAATATCAGTTATACATACAGTATACATCCTTCCAATGTTTACAAAAACGTTTTTCAAAAACATTTTGACAAGTGATATACAGAAATATCAATCGGAGGATGTCTTGTCATAAGGGCAATCCAAAATTAGAACATCCAACATAATAGTCCTAACGTATTCAAAATCCCAACCCTCCCCCCTCCCCTAGCCTCCCGATGGTCAGATTATTGTTTACCCCTATCCTTTTCTGAGTCCTAAGGAAACTCGGCCACCAAATCTAAACTGGGGTCTCTAGTGTACTTACTGCTCTAGCTTACCCAATGAGCCCTTCATCTGTTCTAGCAAGTACCAAGACGTTTGTTTTAAAGGATTCATAAGCAATTTAATTTCCGTGGAATCTAATACATTGATGATAAACCCCCTCCACCTGGTCATTAACTTTTGCAATGACTTCTCAGTACCTTGTTCCGCTGAAAAGAATTCTCTGTGTAAGCACCATTTTACTTGTATGATGACCTCTCCAATTGAGGGGGTCTCCTGTAGTAACCAATTCTTTAGTATACATCTTTTTGCTGCTAGGATGCACACATGTGTGATCTGCATTATTATTGAGCCGTCGGATTCATAGTGAAATAAAATTAACCCCGTGGTCAGTGTGATTGTGATGCGCATTACGTTTTTTAACCATTCCTTGAAATTCTCCCAGAACTCCATTACTTTAGGACAATTCCACAATCCATGGAATAAGTTGGCATTCTCCAACTTGCATTTTGGACAATGCGTTATCCTATTTGCCTGAACAGTATTGTGTGTTTTATAGAACCCATAAATGGCTCTGTGTACTACCCTAAATTGTGTTTCCCTCCAAGCCTCGCTAGGGGTCACTCTCCTCAAGCATAACCACCCCTTTAAGATGCTATCATGTATCTCTTGATCGTCTATTTCCTTACTCCATGCCTTAAATGGCTGAAAAGGTGAACTTTCCTGTCTAGCTCCATGTATTCTGCCCTGTATGTCTGACAGGGACAACGGGGAAGTCAATGTGCCTCTAAGGAGGTCAAATCTATTCGTGGGGAATTCCTTCCTTTGATCAATTATCCTGTGTCTTAGAAAATTGTACACCTGCAGATATGCCAAATAGTGGCCCGAGCTCAAGTTGTATTTGGCGCACAATTCTCCAAAACTGAGATAACAAAGGCTGATACTATGCCATACATCAGAGACTGTACCTATTCCCTTGTCTCTCCATTCCCGGAATTGTTTGTTGAATCTGCCTTCCACAAATTCAGGATGTCCCCAAAGAGGCATATGTTTCGAGAAGGAAAACGGTAACCCATATTCCTTACGAACTGCCTTCCACGTTGCCACCGTATCTTTTACAATGAGGCTCTTTTTCAGGGGTTTAGGTAGGTTAGCGAACTTAGTATGGAGCAATGCTGCCAATGACCAGGGGGCGGCTAGGCACGATTCCAACCTATAGTTCGAATAACTATTTCTTCCTGACAACCAATCCAAGGCATGCCTGAGGTTACTGGCGAGATTATATCTCCTGATGTCTGGGAAATTTATCCCTCCCTTCTCTCTTGGAAGCTGCAATTTCCGTAGTGAGATCCTCGGTCTTTTGCCCTTCCAGATAAAATAGCGGAACGCTTCTTCCAAAGATTGGATATCTGCATGTTTAAGTAATAATGGTATCGTTTGTATAGGATATAGTAACCGTGCGAAGCTAATCATTTTTAATAAGTAGCATCTGCCCAATAAGGAGAGGGGAAGGTGCATCCATCTATCCACGTCTCCCTGAATTTTCTGAATCAGAGGAGGATAGTTCAGTGAATAAACTGATTCTGGGGTTTTTCCTAGATTTATGCCTAAATAACGAACCATCGTTTTGGCTATTTTTACCGGAAAATTTTGACCCTCCGAATCTCTGGTTTGTTGAGACTGAGAGAGAAACAGGAGTTCGCTCTTATCCGCGTTGATTTTGAAGCCGGACGCCCTTCCGAAATCTGCTAGCCTATTCATCAAAGGAATCAGGTCTCTCTGGGGGTTGCCCAGGAAAACCAATAAATCATCCGCGTACAGAGCGTGTTTTATCTCTTTGGAACCTACTTTAATACCCTCTATCTCCCTAGCGTGACTTAGATACCGAGATAAAGGTTCTAAAGCAATATTAAAAAGTAACGGTGAAAGTGGACACCCTTGTCTAGTTCCTTTACCTATATCAAATGCTGGAGAAAGAAAGCCTGGGGTGTGAATCTTGGCTGAGGGATTAGCGTATAGCACTTTTATATAATTTCTAAAGTTTCCAATTAGCCCTATTTTGTCCAACACTCTACTCATCCATCCCCAGCTTACATTATCAAACGCTTTCTCTGCGTCTATTGCTAGCAAAGCTGAGGATGGATGAGATGCCGGTCTCAACTTTATTTCGTCTAACACTGTCAGAACCTTGCGAATGTTCGTGACTGCAGATCGGCCTTTAATAAATCCTACTTGAGCATCAGAGATGATTTTAGGGAGTACCTCTGCTAATCTCACAGCCAATATTTTGGATAGTATTTTGATGTCCGTATTTATTAATGATATCGGTCGATATGATGCTGCCTGTAAGGGATCTTTACCCGGTTTCGGGATTAATTTTATGTGGGCCATGTTAGCTGTCTCCGGAAATAAAAGTCCAGATGAATGGGAATTAAACACATTTGTCAGCAGTTCCGATGTTCTGCCTGCCAGAATTTTATAGAACTCTCCCGTATATCCGTCCGGGCCAGGAGCCTTCCTTAGTTTCAAACTTGAAATGGTTGCCTGAACTGATATAGGGGCGTTGAGATTAGTTAATTCCTCCTGGGATAAATTTGGAAGAGAAATGGAGTTTATCCATTTATTCCCAGCCTCCACGTTGTCTTTATCACCTTTATAAAGATTACTGTAATAATCCCTGATAATCTTATTAATATCCCTTGGGCTATGCTTCAATTGCCCATTATTATCTTTTAAGGCGAGGATCGGGGATGTCTGATGAAAGCCCTTCGCGAGGTTCGCTAGTAGTCTCCCTGCCTTATTCCCGAATTTGTATAGTTGTGCGTCTGCTTTTGACCTATAGTTCTTTCTTTTTTAGCCAGTACTCATATTCCTGCTTCTCTGTCTTCCACTCTGTTTCAGACTCTGTTGATGGGCATGATGTGAAAGTTCTGTAAGCCTGTCTAAGTTTTAGGCCATGTGCCTCAATTTCAGTTGATATCTGTTTTTTAAGTCCCGCCACATAAGAAATCAGCCTTCCTCTCAGTACGGCTTTCCCAGCGTCCCACGTTAACTGGGCGTTGTTAGGCTGATCATTAGTACTGATATACTCGTCCCACCAACCCATCAATAACTTGTGAAAATCTGCGTTTTCATATAAATCCGAGGGGAAGCGCCAAATATAATCCGTTCCTCTAGGTGTCTGATCTTGCAACCCCATAATAACCGGCGCATGATCCGAAATCACTAAATCGTCTATACTAGAGGACTTGCATCTCCCGAATAGGCTTCTTGACACCAGCAAATAATCTATGCGCGACCACGACTTATGCACCAATGAATAATGTGTATATTCGCGACCCTCAGGATTCAATGTTCTCCATGTGTCTACCAATCCCAACGTTGACATGATATCCCTCAAAACATTGGCATTGCGCTGTTTAGGCGTATCAGTTTTCCTATCAGTTCTCCTATCCTCTACCCAATCCGCCACTATGTTTAAATCACCTCCCACTATCTTATCCGTTACCTGATCCCCTAGCAATCTTTCCGTAACAGCTCTGTAGAATTGTTCACTAGCTTCATTGGGGCCATAAATGTTGTATATGCTTATAGCTTTACCCATAGATTGCATGGTGATTTGAATAATTCTACCGTCTTTATCGCAAGAATGTGAGGACACCTGATAGTTCAAATTTTTTCGGATCAAAATTAGTACTCCAGCTCTCCTCTTACATGCTTTAGACCCATAAACTTCCCCAACCCAAAGTTTCCTCATCCTTTGGAAATCCTCTGCTCTCAGATGGGTTTCTTGTAATAGGGCTATGTCTGCTCCCAACCTATTTAAGTGTCTCAATACCATTAGGCGTTTTTGTGGGGATCTCAATCCCTTCACGTTCCAGGAGACTACCTTAACCATTGTCTAATAGCATGAGAAATGACCGCATTATTTCTTCAGGGTAGCTTTCCAACCTGCCACACAATCTGACCGACCTGAGGCTAAACGGTGTTACTTCCCCTCCCCCCCCAACTGAAAACATCCCTTCCCCCCTCGTCATTAAACATGTTTCTTTTCCCACCTTCCCATATTCCCTGACTTCACTTCTTCCCAACACAGTAGGATACGTGTGCAAAGTATAATAACATCTACAAAGCATGATATATCTCTCATCCTTTGTCCCCTGCTCATATTAACCATTTGCGAACCAAGCAGGTTGAGTATCAGGCACAGACATATGTTATTCTGTCTGCTATTCAGCATTAACCGTCTGTGGACGGCAGAAGAGTTTCACACTTAACTATTAACAAACATACAACTCAACTTCATGACATTAACGACTGTAGTGCCCTTCACAAAGTATAATAGGCAACGAGTATTACCCTGGTTCCTATCACATAGTTAAGCTCCCACACTACACTGACAGTGCTAAATTAATTATAATCACATAACAAATTGCTAGCTTATTTCAGCTATAACTTAAGTTAAAGAACTCGTCTGGATCAGACTCTGCCTCAGGTTTCCCGCCCGACTTGCGATCTTTGGCGCTGCTCTTTCGGCTGCGACGCGATCCACCCCTCAGATGGGGGAGAGTTCCACGGAGCTGGTAATTTCCTGCGCACGATGCCGTCAGTTTGGCTCGTTTGATTGTTGCCCCTGGGTTCCTCATAAAGATCCTTTACTTCTTCTGGAGTGTTGTAAATGACCACTTGACCATCCGCACGGAAAATCTTTAATATAGCCGGATACATTAGCGCAAATTTTCTTTTTTGCTGATATAACTTTGAGCAGATTTGTGAGAATGCTCTACGACGTCTCGTTACTTCAGCTGAGAAATCTCCAAAGATCAGGACTCGGTGCCCTTTCAGTTCTAAGTCCCTGGATCGACCTTTATATAAGCGCAGTATCTCTGCTTTTTCGAAATAATCCAAATACCTCACTATGACCTGTCTCGGTCTCTGGGGTCTGTTATCGTCTGTCTTTCGAGTGTCCGATATCTCTCTCACCGGGCCCACTCTATGTGCCCTCTCAGCTCTACAGTTCGTCGGAAAGCCCAGCGCTGCAGGTATATCACGTTCACAAACGAGGTGTAATTCTTTCCCAGTGATGGATTCAGGGAGGCCTACTATACGGAGATTGTTCCTCCTCGACCTGTTTTCCAGGTCATCGATTTTCTCCCATAGCCTTTTGTTATCCACTGTCACCTCTTTGAATTGTTGTTGCAAGGTTCGTACCTCTATATGTAGTGACTGCACTTCATTTTCTGTCACCTCTAGGCGCTCCGCGTTTCGCGCCACTTCACTCTGCAGCGCTGTAAAAGATGCTGCCACCGTTGTGTACAGCGATTCCTGTAAGTCCGGCAAAATACGATTTGCCACCTCCAAGGCCAGTCTTTTATAATCTACCTGCGGTGCCGAGTCCTCTGATGTTTCCCCCACAGTATCTTGACTGTTGGTAAGTAATGGAAAATCTTCCTCTTCAGGCAGAAGCGCGGGTGGTTCCGCCATCTTCGGTAAATCTGCCTCTGGCTTGGCGCCTTTGGACTGTGCCTTGCCTCTAGATTTGCTCCCCATCGTCTTCAGATAACGATCCATGCGCTGCCTCCTTCACCGGAGTGATTACAGGCTTCTGAGCCGCACAGTTTCCAGGGGATATGTAAGCTTTGAGCGGCCGGGGACGGAGCTGTGCTCACACGCTGCCTGCCATGTCGGCGCCGGAACCGGAAGTCAGGGAGGCACATCTTAAAGGGGAAGTGCACATGCAAACCACCCATTGCCCCTGGCAACCAATCTGCATGGCAACCGCTTCACTGTCAAACACCAATATGACCGTGACAGATTGTTAACTGTCACTAGTGGGGTACCTCAGGGGTCAGTACTGGGCCCGATTCTCTTCAATATATTTATTAATGATCTTGTAGAAGGCTTGCACAGTAAAATATCAACCTTTGCAGATGACAATAAACTCTGTAATGTAATTACAATATTTTTCACCCTATAAGATGCATTTGCCCATCAGACACACCTAGGTTTTAGACCTCAGATCAGACCAGCAATCAGACCCCCAATGTTAATCAGACCTCAGCTCACAGCCACAATCAGACCCCCAAGGGTAATAAGACCCTCAAACATATCCCCAATGTTAATAAGACCCCACGCTGTGCGCAGCCACCGGCAGAGGACCAGGGAGCGGTGAGTACAGAGACCGGGGAGCTCTGCATTCACAGCTTCCCTGTCCTCCGGTACTAATAAGTGTCTGTTATAGACCAGTTAGAAAGATAAGATTTTATGTGATTATGGTGCTGTGTTTTTCACTGCCAGGAAATTAAATAAATAATGTATTACTGAAATAAAGGGGGGAAAAGCGCCATTGTTATTCACACTGTTTCCCGATCACTATATATAATATATATTAAGGCTGTTCACAGCCTGTAATTGTGGGAGGGGCAGAGGCTTATAAATCCTCTGAGCCTTTCACGCTACCAGGTCTCCTTCTTGCACACGTTTTCACACCTGTTACGTTACTCTGCCCTCCTGTTCGTGCACGTCTCATGCCGTTTTCGCCACTCAGGTTTCCTTTTCGTACATGTTTAGGCCTGTTTACGTTACTCAGGCCTCCCTTCATTCACGTCTTTCGCGCCTGTTTACGTTACTTAGGCTTCCTTTTCCATGTTTCACGCCTGTTTCCGTTACTCAGGCCTCCTTTTCGTACATGTTTCACGCCTGTTTACGTTAATCAGGCCTCCATTTCGTATATGTCTCATGCCTGTTTACGTTACTCAGGCCTCCTTTCATACATGTTCACGCCCGTTTACGTTACCCAGGCCTCTTTTTCATACATGTTTCACGCCTGTTTACGTTACTCAGGTCTCCATTTTGTACATGTCTTACACCTGTTTACGTTACTCAGGCCTCCTTCTCGTTCATGTTCCACGCCTGTTTACGTTACTCAGGCCTCCTTTTCGTATATATGTCTCATGCCTGTTTACGTTACTCAGGCCTCCCTTTCGTATATCTGTCTCACGCCTGTTTACGTTACTCAGGCCTCCTTTTTGTATATGTCTCACGCCTTTTTACGTTACTCAGGCCTCCTTTTCGTATACGTCTCACGCCTGTTCACGTTTCTCAGGCCTCCTCCACGTCCAAGTTTCATTCCTGCACTCCACCAGGCACTACATCTTTCACGTACCTCGCCGGTCACGTCATTTAGCCTTGCCTTCATGCTCCACGCCGTTTTCGTGATCCAGGCCCTCCATTCTCAAACCCGTCCACGTCTCCCTGTCTAAATTCGTCCCTTCAATCCACGATCCAGGTCTCACCCGGTCACGTCCCGCAGGCTCGCGTACCTTCTTTCTGTCATAGGTTACAGGTTTGTCCTGTTCACACCGTCAGGGGAAGCCTCTCCAACAGGGCACGGCCCTCCCACCCCTTTCACTCTACTTCTACTTTCGGCCAGCCATTTACTTGTCATGATTTTTTCAAGCTCGATCGCGGTCCATTCCTACGGAACAGAATTTCCCCAAGACGGGTTTCAAATCCAGGAGCTCCAAACCATTAGGTACGCTAATCTCTTAAACTCTGGGCACACGCGGTGACATAGCTCATCTCACCTCCCTTTTCTGGGCCTTTTCTTCCACAATCATCGGCTCCACAACACTCGCACAGTTCCCGGGTCAATCCTTCAGCAGTAACTGTAATCCTTCCAAATTCCAGCATGTCTCATCTGGACAACATGGGGAAGACTTCGTCAATTCCAGAGACCCTTGCCTCAGAGCACGCCAGCGCTACTTCTCTCAGGAGTTGGACCATCCCTAAACTGATCGCCGAGCTCAATAGAAGAGGGATACCTTACCCAGCCTCCGCCAGAAAGGCGGAATTATTCAGACTTTCGATGTCCGGTTCATCATCCCCATCCAGGGAGAATGTGTTAATGTCCACCATTCAACTGTCATTGACTCAGTTACATGCCACCATCAACAGCCTGTCCTTTTCGGTTCTGGACGTTCAAAACAGACTGTCAGCAGTGGAATCTAGGCACTTGGCAGTCCTTCCGTTCCAGCTCCCCCACCTCAGTCTACCTCCCCAGGTAGGGTTTCCAACCACTCCAGCTCACTTCATCACAGATAGCATCAAAAAAGACATTCTGGAGGATAAAGATGTTAATTTAGCCGCCATCTTCAGTTCAATGGGGCTGAGCTGCTCCTAGGCCACATAACACATGAACGTGACATCACTGTCCTAAAAAAAAAAAATAATGAGAGAAAGCCACGGCGCTCACAGGAGTAGGGGTTCCTGGGTGTCAAACTCCCACCGAACAGATACTGATGACCTTTTCTGAGGACAGGTCATAAGTAAGAAAATCTAGGAAAACCCCTTTAATAGTATGTTACAAAAACACATTTATTGCAATGGTTTTGTGCTGTTATTTTTTTTAGTATCATTAACTTAAAATATTAATATTAAAATGAAACTTTTAAAATGAAAAAAAGTTTTTTATTTGTTTTATTTTTTGGGTAAAAATGTGAATTTACAAAAAAATGTATTTCACAGGTATTTAGTAGCTTTACCCAATATTGTATAGAATAACTATATAATAAATATTGGAATTTTTTTGTTCATAAACCGTTACTAGATACAAAATATCCTACTCAGAAAAGAAGGGGGCGGTAGAGATAAAAGGAGACTTAAAAATAAACAGATAGGAGAGAGAGAGGGGAGATAGGAGAGAGAGGGGGAGAGATTGAGGAGGGGGAGGAGAGGGGAAAGAGAGATGAGACAGAAAATAGAGGAGAGAGGGGGAGGGAAAGGAGTGGAGAAGGGAAAGAGATTGAGGAGTAAGAGGAGAGAGGAGATAGAAACGAGAGAAAAGAGAGAGAGAGAGAGGAGACAGAAAAGAGAGATGAGAGAAAGAGAAATGAGAGAGAGGAGAGATTGAGGATTGATACATTCTGTAAGATCAATTCATAGTATACAGTGGAGCCAAAAGTCCAAATGTTACACTGAATTCTTCTGTCATGTTAATGAAATTATAAAATAATCACATTTTTGTATTAGGTTTGTTTAGTTTTAATTCTTATTATTTGTATTTCTTTTTGTGTTAGGTCAGCATGTATACTGCGACTGATGTAAACCTGACCTTTGCTGATATATATCAGGATTACAACAATAGGTATGTTCATTTTCCTTTCTTCCTTGTTAAAGAGAAAATTAGGTTAGGCTCTGTTCACACTGCATCAGATTCTCCATCTCAGATGTTGACATTTTTATGGAAAAATAACACTTCATGCTGTATTATTCTGTCAAAATGATGGAATATTAATGTAACTCTTCTTACCCCATTGGAAGTCAAAGGGATCCTTCAGGCGACAGTGGTGCTTGGTACATAATGGTTTACGGACATTATGAAAAACCATAATGGATGATAAAGATTATAAGTGATACATTTCTACAGCTCAATATACTTACTGATAAGGACTCATCACCAGAATTTACTGTGAGCTGCAAAATGATGATAATGAGCACCTGAATATTTTAGTCAAGTTCAGCTCAAAAAAAATCACAGACACATATATTTTTTTTCACGGACACAGGAAAAAACTTGCCTATTTTACGGACTGTCGAGAAATTTCTGGATGGTTCGCAACCCTGAGAATTAGACAGCTTTTATGGGTGCCAAAAATTGAAGGTATCTGACAGATTAATCACATGACTCGCGCTATGTTAATCACGTGACCAGATCACACATGATGTCAGCGTTTTGTGGTCAGAGCTCCTGAGACCTCCTCACAGCTAGGAGTTACCTATGTGCATAGGCTAGTGTAGGCGTTGCAGTCTCTCAGCCAGGTCATAGCTGGGAGTTACCAGCAGGTCTTCACTGGCAAACATAGCACAGCCATGAGGATCCATTGTACTCCCCTCACCCATTTGAGCTCGAAGAGGCCACTGCAGCCTTCTTGTTTAAAGATCTAGCGCAAAATCTGGCCGGCATGGTGACATCATACGTCACCATGCACAAGATTTCCAGTGGGATCTTCAAGCAAGATGGCCGTGGTAGCTTCTTTGGGCTCAAATGGTATGATTTTATTTATTTTTTTACTGCCATTTCAGGTAAAATTGATTCATCATCACCAGAAAGTAAAAAGGAAATTTGGCTTCATGGCAAATCTAATTTTTCAAAAAATTTGGATAAAAATCCACTTTGGACACTTCGATTCACTCAACACTAGCAGAGAGGTGACAGAAAATGTCAACAACCAATCAATTGTAAATTAGGACGTTAAGGGGTGGGGACAAGGAGAACCACCCAAAAACATACTACAGAACAGAACACAAGAATTAAAGGAACATAGGAATTAAATTTCAAAATGTTTTGCGGATTCAAAATTTTTTCTATTTTTTCTTTTTTTTGAACAACGTGGTTTAAAACATCCAGTGTGTGTATACGATCAGGTATGATGTTGTATCGATCAGGTAGTGTAAGGGTTACACCCGCTTCACAGACATTGACAGACCAAACTCCCCTTTTAATGCACCGCAAACAACTACAAACAGTCCATTTGCCCAACCGCAAACTTCCCATTTGCACAAGGTTGGATACCAAGCTAGCCATGTCCCGTTGATGTCATTGAAGGTTTCTTCCTCCACCCAGCCACGTACAACACCAAGGGTCCCCGAAAGGTGAATTGAATTGATTTTTCGAGTGGTATTTTCTGTAGTACTATTCTCATCAGTTTAATCCCTGTTACGTGACATCCCCAATCTGGGGTCCATTTATTAAATAGATTTTTGGACCCCGGACCTGAACCTGAACATCGAGTTCGGTGTTCGGCGATTTATTGGCGCTTTTTGAAAGGCTGCAGAGCAGCCAATCAACAAGCGTTTAACTCTGTGGCCTTAGAAGCCATCACTAATGGCATGGCTGTGGTTGGCCCGTGCAGCATGAGACCCAGCCTCTATATATCTATATAAGCTGGAGTCACGTAGTGTTGCACGTCACTCTGCTGTTACTAGTGTATTGATAGGATGCTGCTACTGTGAGGGAGAGAATAGGAAAGAAACTTTAATCAGAACTGCAATTGAACTCAGCGATCTACATAGATTTAGTTGTGTGGGTGCAGTGCACAATCTTTTTATCCTGCCCTGAGTCCAGTGACAGAGAAAAATAACTTTTACCCGTCTGTTAGTTAGGTGGGCGGAGGCGGCCATTTTATTCTAACATTTTTGTCTCTATACACCACCACAATGGATTTGAAATGAAACTAACAATATGTGCTTTACCTGCAGACTGTCAGCTTTAATTTGAGGGTATTTACATCCAAATCAGGTGAACGGTGCAGGAATTACAACAGTTTGCATATGTGCCTCCCACTTGTTAAGGAACCAAAAGTAATGGGACAGTTGGCTTCTCAGCTGTTCCTTGGCCAGGTGTGTGTTATTCCCTCATTATCCAAATTACAATGAGCAGATAAAAGGTCCAGAGGTCATTTCCAGTCTGCTATTTGCATTTGGAATCTGTTGCTGTCAACTCTCAAGATGAGATCCAAAGAGCTGTCACTATCAGGGAAGCAAGACATCATTAGGCTGAAAATACACAACAAACCCATCAGAGAGATAGCAAAAACATTAGGCGTGGCCAACTGTTTGGAAAATTCTTAAAAAAAAGGAACGCACCGTCGAGCTCAGCAACACCAAAAGACCCGGAAGACCACGGAAAACAACTGTGGTGGATGACAGAAGAATTTTTTCCCTGGTGAAGAAAACACCCTTCACAACAGTTGGCCAGATCAAGAACACTCTCCAGGAGGTAGGTGTAAGTGTGTCAAAGTCAACAATCAAGAGAAGACTTCACCAGAGTGAATACAGAGGGTTCACCACAAGATGGAAACCATTGATGAGACTCAAAAACAGGAAGGCCAGATTAGAGTTTGCCAAACGATATCTAAAAAAAGCCTTCACAGTTCTGGAACAACATCCTATGGACAGATGAGACCAAGATCAACTTGTACCGGAGTGATGGGAAGAGAAGAGTATAGAGAAGGAAAGGAACTGCTCATGATCCTAAGCATACCACCTCATCAGTGAAGCATGGTGGTGGTAGTGTCATGGTGGGGGCATGTATGACTGGCAATGGAACTGGTTCTCTTGTATTTATTGATGATGTGACAAAAGCAGCAGGGTGAATTCTGAAGTGTTTCAGGCAATACTATCTGCTCATATTCAGCCAAATGCTTCAGAACTCATTGGACGGCGCTTCACAGTACAGATGGACAATGACCAGAAGCATACTGCAAAAGCAACCAAAGAGTTTTTTAAGGGAGGAAGTGGAATGTTCTGCAATGGCCGAGTCAATCACCGGACCTGAATCCGATTGAGCATGCATTTCACTTGCTGAAGACAAAAATGAAGGGAAAATGCCCCAAGAACAAGCAGGAACTGAAGACAGTTGCTGTAGAGGCCTGGCAGACTATCACCAGGGATGAAACCCAGCGTCTGGTGATGTATATGCGTTCCAGACTTGAGGCTGTAATTGACTGCAAAGGATTTGCAACCAAGTATTAAAAAGTGAAAGTTTGATTGATGATTATTATTATGCCCCATTACTTTTGGTTCCTTAACAAGTGGGAGGCACATATGCAAACTGTCGTAATTCCTACACCGTTCACCTGATTTGGATGTAAATACCCTCAAATTAAAGCTGACAGTCTCCAGGTAAAGCACATTTTGTTTGTTTCCTTTCAAATCCATTGTGGTGGTGTATAGAGCCAAAAATGTTAGAATTGTGTCGATGTCCCAATATTTATGGACCTGACTGTATATACATGTATGGTGGGAGTGTTCTCAAGTCACAAAGTTTTTGGGCCGAAGTCTGTGCAATCCTGTTTCAAATTGTTGGGATAAAGATACCAGTATCACCTAAGATTTGCTTATTGAATCTACTTTGGGAATGCAATCTTACTGGCTCTGTTAAAAAGCTACTACACCTGCTAATAGTAGCGGCCAGAGTCATAGTAGCTTGCCACTGGAAACAGCTGAAATCACCTCCGATCTCTCACTGGATGGCGAAAGGAGACACATTTTCGAGCAACTTGCTCACTGGGAATCCCATACCCCACATAAATTCTCTTACATATGGGACCCCATGGCAAAATTTAGGGGTTATGCTATGCCATTGGTAAATAGGAGTAATGAACAATAGCATAAGTGGTAGCCCCTCCCCTCTCCCCACCATATTGGAGCTTTAAGCTTTCTTGCTCCAAATACTACATCCCTAACTCCTCTCCCCCTGCCCTTCAACCCTTGTCTTTCCCTGCCCATTCCTGATCTTTCTTTACTGTTAACTTCTTTTTCATTATTTTTCTTCCTTTACACATGTTTAACCCCTTAAGGACCGGGCCATTTTTCACCTTAAGGACCAGACTGATTTTAAGGACCAGTTCAGTTCTGAAGACACTTTGTGAGGCTTACATAATAGAAACCACCCAAAAATGACACCATTTTAGAAACAACACCCCTCAAGGTATTCAAAACTGATTTACAAACTTTGTTAACCCTTTAGGTGTTCCACAAGAATTAATTGAAAATGGACATAAAATTTCAGAATTTCACTTTTTTGGGCAGATTCTCCATTTTAATCATTTTTTTCCGCTAACAAAGCCAGGATTAACAGCCAAACTAAACTCAATATTTATTGCCCTGATTCTTTCATTTACAGAAACATCCCATATGTGGTCGTAAACTGCTGTATGGCCACACGGCAGGGCGCAGAAGGAAAGGTATGCCACATGGTTTTTGGAAGGCAGATTTTGATGGACTGTTTTGTTGACATCACGTCCCCTTTGAAGCCCCCCTGATGCACCCCTAATGGAGAAACTCCAAAAAAGTGACCCCATTTTTGAAACTACACCCTCAAGGTATTCAAAACTGATTTTACAAACTTTGTTAACCCTTTAGGTGTTCCACAAGAATTAATTGAAAATGGATATGAAAGTTCATTTTAATCATTTTTTTTCCACTAACAAGGCAAGGGTTAACAGCCAAACTAAACTCAATATTTATTACCCTGATTCTGTAATTTACTGAAACACCCCATATGTAGTCAAATACTGTTGTATGGCCACACAGCAGGGCGCAGAAGGAAAGGAACGCCATAAGGTTTTTGGAGGGCAGATTTCACTGGGATAATTTTAACTTGCCATGTCACATTTCAAGACCCCTGATGCACCCATAGAGTAGAAACTACAAAAAAGGGACCCCATTTTGGAAACTACTGGATAAGGTTGCAGTTTTGTTGGTACTATTTTAGGGTACAGATGATTTTTGGTTGCTCTACATTACACTTTTTGTGAGGCAAGGTAGCAAAAAAATAGATTTTTTTGGCACTGTTTTTATTTTTTGTTATTTGCAACGTTTATTTGACAGGTTAGATCATGAGGTAGAGCAGGTTGTCACGGACTCGACAATACCAAATATGACAACTTTTTTTGGTTGTTTGTTTCAGTTTTAGAATAAAGCATTTCTTTTTTTTGGGGCGTATGTCTTATGGAGTGGCTCATTTTTTTCAGTATGAAATGACGGTTTGGTTGGTACAATTTTGCATATGACTTTTTGGTTGCTTGCTATTACACTTTGTGTGATGTAAGGTGACAAATTGGCTTTTTGACACAGTTTTATTTTTTTTACGGTGTTCATTTGATGGGTTAAATCATGTGATATTTTTATAGAGAAGGCTGTTATGGACGCGGCGATACCTAATATGTATACTTTTTTATTTATTTAAGTGTTATACACTAATATCATTTTTGAAAACAACAAAAAAATGATGTTTTAGTGTCACCATAGTCTGAGAGACATTTATTTTTTTGGTAATTCTCTTAGGTAGGGTATCATTTTTGCAGGATGAGATGACGGTTTGATTGGTACAATTTTGGGGTGCATATGACTTTTTGATTGCTTGCTATTTCACTTTTTCTGATGTAAGGTGACAAAATGGCTTTTTTACACAGTTTTTATTTTATTGTTTTTACGGTGTTTACCTGAGGGGTTAAATCATGTGATATTTTTTACAGAGAAGGTTATTACAAAGACCGCAATACCGAAGGCTACTTTCACACTGGCGTTTTGAATTCCGTTTGTGAGATCTGTTTCAGGGATCTCACAAACGGTTCAAAATGGATCAGTTCAGCCCCAATGCATTCTGAATGGATAAGGATCCGTTCAGAATGCATCAGTTTGGCTCCGTTCCGCCTCCATTCCGCTCTGGATGTGGACACTAAAACGCTGCTTGCAGTGTTTTGGTGTCCGCCTGGCGATGCAAAGCCAAACGGATCCGTCCTGAATTACAATGTAAGTCAATGGGGGCGGATCCGTTTTCACTGACACAATATGGTGCAATTGAAAATGGATCCATCCCCCATTGACTTTCATGTAAGTCAGGACAAAACCGTTTTGGCTTTGCTCTTCATAATGCAAACGGATCAATTCTGAATGGATACAATCGTTTGCATTATTGGGGGGGATACGTCTGTGCAGATACCAGATAGATCAGCACCTAACGCTGGTGTGAAAGTAGCGTTATATGTATACTTTATTTTATTTAAGTTTTATACACTAATATCATTTTTGAAACAAAAAAAAATCATATTTCAGTGTCACCATAGTCTAAAAGCCATATTTTTATTTATTTATTTTTTTGGGCGATTCTCTTAGGTAGGATATCATTATTGTGGGATGAGATGACGGCTTGATTGGTACCATTTTGGGGTGCGTATGACTTTTTGATCGCTTGCTATTACACTTTTTGTGATATAAGGTGACAAAAAATGGCTTTTTTTTACACTTTTTATATATTTTTTTTATGGTGCTCATCTGAGGGGTTAGGTCATGTGGTATTTTTATAGAGCAGGTTTTTGCAGACGCAGCGATAGCTAATATGTATACTTTTTTTGTTGTTTTACATTTAACACAATAAAAGCATTTTTGAAACAAAAAAAATAATTTTTTAGTGTCTCCATAGTCTGAGAGCCATACTTTTTAAAAACTTTTGGGCGATTGTCCTATGTAGGGGCTCATTTTTTGTGGGATGAGGTCACAGTTAGATTGGTACTATTTTTGAGGGCATACGCCTTTTTGATCGCTTGGTGTTGCACTTTTAGTGATGTAAGGTGACAAAAATGGCTTTTTTTTACAGTTTTTATTTTTTATTTGTTATGGTGTCTATCGGACGGGGTGGATCATGTTATATATATTTAGAGATGGTCGTTACGGATGCGGCGATACCTAATATGTGCGTTTTACATTTATTTATTTTTTATCATAAAATCAGGAGAAAGGGGCGGTTTATTTTACTTGAAACTTTATTTTTTTATGAAAACACTTTTTTTTTTACTTTTTTTTTATTTTATTTCTGTCCCACTCTGGGACTTTACTTTTGGGGGTCTGATCCCCTCTGCAATGTATTACAATACATCTGTATTGTAATGCATTGCCTGTTAGTGTATTACACTGAGTCATACACTAACAGGTTGCCTAGGAGACCGGGCCTGAGGCTGGATATCCTGGGCACCTGTAGAGGGCAGGTCCTGATGCCGTGCAAGGCATTGGGCAGGCTCTGCATGGCACCAGGCTGCTTTGTATCGCATCAAGTCCCCGCCACAGCAGCGCGAGGACTCGATGGGCTCCCTCTCCGGCTGCAAACAACTTCAACGTCGCGGTCAGTGCAAACCATGGCATAGAAGGGGTTAATCCGCCGGCGGATACAGCAGGGGCCCGGCTACCAGGGAATGCCGGACCCCCGCAGCTCCGGTGCTCGCCCATTTACTCGCTGTACATGCACAGCTTTTTGCTTTAAGGGATTAACTTGTACTATTTAATTGATGGAATTATGCAACGTTCCACTGATCAGGTTCTGGGTCGTGAGAATTTATCTAGAAGACAGTAGCCTTAACCACGTCTTTGAAAAATATGTCACAGAATACAGAAGCAATAGATCAATGCATGACATGTCGATGTAACATAGTAGCATAGTAACAGTTTATAAGACTGAAAAAAGACATCTGTCCATCCATTTCAGCCTGTCATCCTGAAAGTTGATCCAGTTGATGTGTGATCCATGTCTTTTTCTCCAGAGTCTAGTACATTGTAACTAGGGATGAGCGAATTGACTTCAGATGAAACATCCAAAGTCGATTCACTCATCCCTAATTGTAACTTTAGTTTGGTTTCTGCCCCTGTTCTCCATGTATAACTCAGTGTACTAAGTGGATATTTGTTGAGCTATAACATATTCAAGGGTCTAACCTCTGTCCTTTCTTTTAAGGTCATATTACAAACGCAATGCGACAAATAAAAAAAGTATTAACAGCGAAGTTGATGATTCAGACTTCAGATTAATGAAGATAACATTAACCTTATACTGCATCATTTTTGTTCTTGGGACTATCGGTAATGGATTAGTCATCTGGATTGCTGGATTCAGGATGAAGAAGACAATCAGCGCTGTGTGGTTCCTCAACCTGGCCATTGCGGACTTCCTCTGCTGTGCTTCTCTTCCTCTGCGCATTGCAGAGTGGTCTTACTATTTCTTTGACTCTTTTAAAAACACAGATAATTTGTGCATGGCAAATATTATTCTTTTCAATCTTAATGTGAGCGCCAGTGTTCTTCTCTTGACGGCCATGAGTATTGACCGCTGTGTATCTGTCATGTGGCCATTTTGGGCTAAAGTTCACAGAACACATAGGCTAGTGAGAATCAGTGCAGCAATTATTTGGGTGCTGAGTTTGCTCCAGACTGGTATAGTGTATTACTTATATGTAGTTTATCTTAAAGATTATTTTGAATGGTGTATATTCTCTCCGATTATCAAGGACAATCTCCTTAACAGAAAACAAACAATTCAACTGATCAGGTTACTTATAATGTTTGTGATCCCTTTTCTCATCATCTTGATCAGTTATGTTATTGTTTTCCTCAAAATTATAAAATGTAAGAGATCCCAGAGATCTCAGAGGCCCTACAGGATCATCACCGCTGTTATATTGGGTTTCTTTATCTGCTGGCTTCCATATTACATCTGGCCACTAACACCCACCTATGATGAACCTTCATATGATATTCAATTCTATGTAGTAAATACTATTGTTACTAACCTGGCTTGTCTTAACAGTTGCATCAATCCAATCATTTATATTTTTATGGGGCAAAATTTTAAAATCGGCTTCTTCAGATCTATCCCTGCCAGGCTAAAAAGAGCTTTTAGTGAACATCCTAATGACCTACAAGAGGATCATGAACATCCTGTCACTACTGGTGTTTAAAATATATCCAACTGTGAGAGTAATGAGGTCATTGTCAACATTATTCTCATATAATACGTACAACATGAATAATTATATCATACATATATTCATATAGATGAACATTGTTTCTATAATATGTATATCCTCTGTGAAGTTTATCATTTATTCCACTGTTTCATAACAACTTTGCATTAGAACACATTCTAAAGGCCATATATAATTGTGCTGTAACATGAATACTTGTGAGGAAAAGGGAGTATTTCACCCAAATTGGAACACAATGAAGAAGTTTGAGAAATATGTAGCGTGAGCAGATATACAAAAATGTTCTCAGGGATTCTAGGAAATGTCTTCTACATAATCGATCCAGATGGTTGGTATGCGTGTCCAAATTGGAACCAGCTATGGAGAACTGAACTCTTACCTAGAAGTCCATATGAACTTTTACCCAGTTTTAAAAGTACAAGATATTGCCAATATGTTATCATGAGCAATTATGTGCAATTATGTAATGCACAAGGTTTGATTTTTAAGTATTGTAACCGCCTTGAAACACCCAGTTACTCCCAATATCATAAAGGTATAATAAAAGATTTTTGGGATGGTCTTTCAGATCTCCTTAGATGCAGCAACTGTGTCTTTGTCTCTGTGTCGGTCGACTAAATGATTTAATTACTTTGTAACTGAAAATTGAACTACTTTGACACCACTTACTTATATGGAAACTTCTTAAAGGGGTTGCCTTATTGGAAAAAAAAATCTATATTATATCAAACCAAAACCTGGACCTAAACATATTTGTAATTGAATGTAATTCAAAATTTGTGTGGCCACTACAGCCTCATTCACACGTCAGTGTTTTGTTCGGTGTTTTCCATCAGGGATTGTGGCCAAAACCAGGATTGGACCCTCCACAGACATCAGGTAAAAGGGGGAGATCTGCACCTGTTCTGGGTTTAGACTCACACCTGGTTTTGGCTCAAAATCACTGACGGAAATCACTGACCAAAACAATGACTTGAGAATGGGGCTGTCACTGTCTCTAACGTGACAGGTGTCAGAAGATCTAAGAGACTGACTGCAAGTGATTTGATCTGATCGTCTCTTTGGTTTCACTTGTTTCAGTGTTGCTGCTGGTAATGACCACAACTTTTGTCTCAGGTGTAGCTTAGTGGTCATTCCAACTCCCCTATTTAGTCTGGCTTCGCCCATCATTCTATGCGGTTGATAGATTAAGTTTGGTATTGGAAGTGCTGGTGTGTGGTCCTCTTCTGAGTTTCTGTTCGTCCATTTACTTCAGAAGTTAAGTGTTATTTCACTGTTATATTTGGTTGTTTCCCCTCTGCCTTTTGTTACTAGGCCTCAGGGAGAGGCTGGTTCTTTCATATTGGAAGGAACAGGTCATCTCAAACCCAGACACTATTCCAGGGCAATTCAGGGTTTCCAGGGTCATAGGTTCCAGTGTATGAACATTCCTCCCCTCAAAGTCTGTTCATACGGATAGGAGTCATGGCTATGATTAGGGTTTCCATAGGTGGTGTCCGTCTCAGTTTCCCTAGCTTTGAGGCCTAGTTCCTTTTCCTTTCCCTCCTGTTGTTGGTGTGGTGTTCCCTCCCACATCACTAACGTGACAGACCCATAGAGAAGCAATTGCATCAATAAAAGGGGAAATCTCTGGATCTATGCAAGGTGTAGGCTGGTTCTCCCTTTGTACTATATAATTTTTACATTAATCATGGGATAACCTATTTAAATAAGTTTTCCAGGAATTAAAGCGATATGTAAAAGGGCATATAGAGCCCCACAACAAAACTTAGTAATGGCTCCTCTCTTCATAACATTTTTGCCACATTTATTTCTATTCTTTTTTAAATTTGGGGTAAAGATTTAATTTTTCTAATAAAAAAAAAAGTTGTGCTCTTCCGTACCCACTTAAACTGACTTCTGTATCTGTGAACATGTTACAAATGCTTTATATATGTGGCACTAATTAAAAAAAAACACACCATATTACTTAATATATTTATGCCAGACATTTGGTGAAAACACAGTACTGCTGACCTAGGGGTATCTGTAATTGCTTGATGTTTTATAGGTAATAATATGTATTTTACTTGTATTAGCCATACATTCCAGCAGGGAAAACGTGGATGGCAAAAGAATGGCAGGAACAGAGCTAACCACTAGTGATGGACGAACATCTGCCGGGACAGTTCACAAATGCAATCGCGCGAATACGATCAAGTGTTTGCGAACCGCAAGTTTGCGGCGGGTCCCATTGATTTGAATGGCAGTCGAACTGAAAGACCTTCCGCTCATATTTGCAGGCAAAAAATA
The DNA here is from genome assembly GCF_014858855.1 of Bufo gargarizans. Classification (NCBI taxonomy): domain Eukaryota; kingdom Metazoa; phylum Chordata; class Amphibia; order Anura; family Bufonidae; genus Bufo; species Bufo gargarizans. The sequence goes on along the minus strand of NC_058081.1, from coordinate 723,133,584 downwards.
ATTACTAGAAGTGCACAAATAGTCCCACAACATGGACAGTGACACCAGATGTATTATTCGGATTTGCCATCTCCATTCATAATTTTTATTCAATGCAAAATATTGGCAATATAATTTTTGCGTACGCGCATGCGCAAATGCACTATACAGTACCCAAATGCACTATATAGAAAGTATATTGGTATATAACACCCCGCTTCAATCAGTTTTTTGGGGGGGCGACTGGTATATCACACCAGTAGAAATTATTTGTTCCAATAACGCTTGTCCCTCTATATACCTGCGGTATCGCAGCAGAACCGCACACGACTGCCGCACAATACAAATCCACTATAATATACTGTCTAACATAGAAAGTGTATTATAACATTGTACAAGGAAGGCAATCCATTAGAATATACATAAAGATAAAACGTAACCTTTAATAATGTTACTATGAGGGTCCATTCACAAGTCCGTAAGTGTTTTGCGGATCCGCAAAACACAGACACCGGCAATGTGCATTCTGCAATTTGCGGACGGCACATCGCCGGCACTATAATAGAAAATGCCTAATCCTGTCTGCAATTGCGGACAAGAATAGGATATGTTCTATTTCTTTTTTTTTTTTGCGGAAATGGAAGCACGAATGCGGAAGTGCAGATGCGGACAGCACATTCCGGCCCCATTGAAAATGAATGGGTCTGCACCTGTTCCGCAAAATTGCGGAACGGATGCGGACCCATTTAGCGGACGTGTGAATGGAAAAGATATCCCTCAAAATGAAAATACATTAAATTATTTAAGTTAAAGGGAACCTGTCACCGGGATTTTGGGTATAGAGCTGAGGCCATGGGTTGCTAGATGGCCACTAGCACATCCGCAATACCCATTCAATGGCAACCAATGGCCACATGCAACCAGTGACTACTAACTTGTGCTGACATTGATTTTCACCGGTGAGTGTGGTTTAGCTGCAAATGGTATGCCGCTACTTGGCATCACACCACTAGGCACTCTACTTAGCATTATATAAGGGAGGGCTGACAGGCTATTGTTGACCAATGCTCACAGCCCAGCGCTGTGCAGCTCAGTTGGCATTTGCCAGAGAACACCAGAAATGGCAGGTCCATCATTGATGCCCCGTTCTCCTCAGAGATAAGAGAAAATGCACACTAAGCATTTCTTACTTAACCTGAACTAGTTCCTATAAAAAACTATGGGGGACAGATCTCAAACTGGTGTAAAGTAGAACTGGCTTAGTTGACCATAGAAACCAATAAGATACCAATAAGGTACTATTAATTTTCCAAAGGAGTTGTCCAACAAGGAGAAAGAAAGGAATCTGATTGGTTGCTATGGGCAAGTAATCCTGTTCTGCTTTACGCCAGTTTAATAAATGATCCCCTATGACTTGTCCTTAAAGATTTAAAAGGACTCATACAGCTAAACTGAATACAATATGAAAAATATTACTATTCCTTAAGGGTAGAATAAGTGGTCACTAAGGGGTTAAAATGCATTAAAGTCACTGGAGCTATGTGGCAACTGTTTATTTGAGACATTTGTTGTAAATCAGAGCAGTGTATATTTGATTCCAGGCCATTGAATATTGTGCCTTTATAGTATTGCTATGTAACTAATGTATTGTTATTTCATGGAATGTGCCTGGTTGTCCAGCAGGTGGCAGTGTATATGGCAGAGAGTATCTTTAGATAGAATGGAACTTACTATTTCATTCTCCCTCTTTTAGGCAGAAGTGGGTTAGTCCTGCCAAGCAAGGGGTTGCAGGAAGCAATAGTCAGTTTAGAGTCGATAGCGGAGCTGGAAAGAGAAGAGCCATGTTGCAGTGAGGGGAATGACCCCCTCCCGCGGCAGGAGTCTCCCAAGGGAAGTAGCTCATAGAGCACATGACTCCTTACAGTACATAGACAGAGTATTACAAGGGTGTCAATAGCCAAAGGCATCCCACTCAAAGGTACCAGAGCTGTCATAAAGTCCATCTACCAGACAGAAGCCAGAGTTTAGCACAGCAGAGAAAGATAAACCAAGGTATCCAAGATTGCCTGACAGTTTACCCCAAAACCTGCTGGAGCCAAAAGAAAGACCAAATATCATCTGGATGCAAGTTTATTCAAGAAAAGCTGTTGAACTATTACCAAGTCTGGATTCTTACTCCACCAACTATCACTCTCCCCTTTATTGCTACGAAACCTAACCCTGCGGAGCGACGGTATCCATGTAGGACCACCGTGACACACACAGAAACTAAGTAGGCCACATCCCCACTCAGCATCCCTAAAAACTTGGGACACGATCGGCCCTGGGGGGCGGCACATTGCACATACATCTACAATCTACAATAAAAAGTGAGATTTCTGATGTTTTTTCCAGTTTTACTTTGACTGTGTCCCTGTCATCAGGATTTTCTTTTCCATCCTGCATAAGCGAAACCAGACAATCTGTTATGCTTGCCATAGACCTCTATTATGAAGGATTAAAATGGAATGCTTCTAAAGATTTCCGTGTTGAATACTGTATTACGAATTCCGTTATTTTCCGTCATAATGAAAAACAATAATGGAATTGCAAATTTTGATGTAAACCTGCCCTTACTTGAATGAATATTACAGAAGACTAATCAATAGTGTTGGGCGAGCATGCTCGGCCGAACACCTTTTTCACTTGAGCATCGCGTTGTTCGGCACATTGCGGTGTTCGGCCGAACACCGCGTTTGCTGGAGCACAATGCTCGAGTCTCCTCCCCGCATGTTTTTTGCCTGCTACGCATAGCCATGTTGGTTACTGGTATTACAGTGATTGGCTGGCCAGAACGCGTCATCAGGTGTTATATAGCACCTGATGACACATGGTTCAGCTCAGACGAGCTGCAGCAGAAAGACAGATAGTATAGGGAGAGGAATTGTGTTTTTTTTCACCATCGTACATTGTTCAGGGACAGACGTGTATGGAGGCACTAGGGAGAGTGAAAGAAAAACAAATTGTTAAAAAAAAAAAAAAGGAAACAATCGATTTACTAGTGCAGGGAAAGGATAAGTGAGAGGAATCATTTCACAGTCAGGGAAAGACGTCTGCAGATGCTAGTAGGGAGAGTCATAGGAAAATCGTCATTGTGAAAAATCACTGAAAACAATTGATTTACAAGTGCAAGGAAACATTACCTTGGGATCCAGATACCTCTCTGTTATTCCTGCAAATAGTTTTTGGGGTTCAAGTGCTGTGTTGAAAAGCCTTTAGTGGCTTTTATCTGTGGAAAAAAGATAAATATATATGCAGATCACTTTTGCTGTTAACTGCGCTGATATCATATATTGGCCTATTTCAATACAATACAAGAAATATTTACGCAGGTCACTTTTGTTGTTATTTACGCTAAAATCATTTGCAGTCATTTCTGGTGAAAGAGCATATGGCGGTATTTCAGTAATACACAAAACATTTAAACACACTGCACGGTTGCATTCATTTCTGGTGAAAGAGTATAGGGGCTTATTTCATTAAAAAAATGAAAATACATACGCACTGCTGGTGAAAGCATATAGTGGCCTATTTCAGTCCAAGAAGAAATATATATTTTCAGTTCACTTTTGCAGTTAATTCTGTTGAAATCGTATTGTGACCTATTTCAATAAACAAAGAAAAATACATATGCACTGCACTGTTGCAGTTATTTCTGTTGAAAGCGTACAGTGGCCTATTTCAGCCCAACAAGAAAAATACATATGCACTGCACTTCTGCAGTTATTTCTGTTGAAAGTGTATAAGGAATGATGTAATATTCTCCATATCATGTAATAAATAAAATTTGAACACAACTCAATTAAGTTTAATTGAATTATTTTATTGAACGTTGGGATATATAGGCCACAATGCTTATTATGTTACTTATCTTAATGAATTGTAAAATATCTAAATCCATTACATCCATCAATATATCATCCATTTTCAGCAAACTTTTAACTTAAAGTCCACACAACGGAGTGACTTAACCCCCATCAATAAGCAAAACAACATTTTAGAACTCTTATGGATGAAGGGAAAGGAAATTTGTGATATATACTTATGTGAATGCGCATTTACAGTTGTCTCTTCTCTTTTATAGCTCCTGAACAGCCGTTATCGATTTGTCCAATCAAGTTCCTTTATTAATCCTCCTGCCAAATATTGCAGTCATATTCTCTATATTATGTATTAAATAAAATTCAAACGCAACTCAATTAAGTTTAATTAAATTATTTTATTAAAAGTTGGGCTATAGAGGCAAAGATGCTTATTATGTTTCTTATATTAATTCATTAATTGTAAAATATCCAAATCCATTACTTTAAACATCAATATATCATCCATTTTCAGCAAACTTTTTACTTAAAGTCCACTCAACGGAGTGACTTAAACCCCAACGCCAAATCGCGAAGCGATATGGCCAAAAGACATTGCGAGCCTAAATCAAATTTAATTGAAAGCTTGTTCAATCAGATTTTGAATATCTGAATTAAATATGTCAAAATCTATATCAGATAACTGATCTTTCAACGGGTGGTAAAGACCTCCGGTGAATCCATTCAATTCCCAGTGCCTGTAAGAATTTTCCCCAATACTAAACATACATTTTTCCATTTGTTTATTTATTCTTTTGCATATTTTTTCCATAAATGCAAGATCTTTGTAAGACCATGCAAATTTGGGTATAATACAGTCCTAATCAAAAGTTTAAGACCACTTGAAAAATGGCAAAAAATCCTATTTAGCATGGCTGGATCTTAACAAGGTTCCAAGTAGAGCTTCAACATGCAACAAGAAGAAATGGGAGTGAGACAAAACATTTTTTGAGCATTCAATTTATTGAAAACAACGAATAAACTGAAGCAGGCTGTTTTTCAGCTGATCAAAAGTTTAGGACCACACCTCCCAAAAAAAACGAAACCCCCCCAAAACACAAATCCAACCTTCAAACATGAACTCAGTAATCAGTTTTGGCATGCTTGATGTAAGCGTTTCCATGAGATGAGAGGGAACATTTCTCCAAGTGGTGAAGACGGCCGCACGAAGGCCATCTACTGTCTGGAACTGTTGTCCATTTTTGTAAATTTCCCTTGCCATCAATCCCCAAAGGTTCTCAATTGGATTTAGATCAGGGGAACATGCAGGATGGGCCAAAAGAGTGATGTTATTCTCCTGGAAGAAGTCCCTTGTCCTGCGGGCATTGTGTACTGTAGCGTTGTCCTGTTGAAAAACCCAGTCGTTACCACACAGACGAGGGACCTCCGTCATGAGGAATGCTCTCTGCAACATCTGGACATAGCCAGCGGCCGTTTGACACCCCTGCACTTCCTGAATCTCCATTGTTCCACTGATGGAAAAAGCACCCCAGACCATTATGCGTCCCCTCCACTGTGACGCGTAGAAAACATCTTAGGTGGGATCTGCTTCTCATGCCAGTAATGTTGGAAACAATCAGGACCATCAAAGTTAAATTTTTTCTCATCAGAGAATAAAACTTTCTTCCACCTTTGAATGTCCCATGCTTGGTGCTCTCTTCCAAAGTCCAAACGAGCAGTTCTGTGGCGTTCAAGGAGACAAGGTCTTTGAAGACGTTTTTTGTTTTTGAAGCCCTTATGGTTATGGGGCTGCAGTCAGCACCAGTAAGGGCCTTAATTTTGGTCGAGGATCGTCCAGTGTCTTGACGGACAGCCAATTGGATCCTCCGGCTCAGTGCTGATGAAATTTTTTTGGGTCTTCCATTTGACTTTTTTGTTCCATAACCCTCAGGATCATTTAAGAATTTAAGAAATTCCAAATGACTGTCTTACTGCATCCCACCTCAGCAGCGATGGCGCGCTGTAAGAGACCCTGCTTATGCAGTTCAACAACCCGACCACGTTCAAAAAGGGAGAGTATTTTTGCCTTTGCCATCACAACATGTGACTACCTGACAGAAAATGACAATGAATCCACATCTTTGCACAGATTTTGCCTTTGAAAGGCATGTGGTCCTCAATTTTTGATCAGCTGAAAAAACTGCCTGTTTCAGTTTATTCGTTGTTTTCACTCTCATTTCTTCTTGTTGCATGCTGAAGCTCTACTTGAAACCTTGTTAAGATCCAGCCATGCTAAATATGATTTTTTGCCATTTTTCAAGTGGTCTTAAATAGAGTTGAGCGAACACCTGGATGTTCGGGTTCGAGAAGTTCGGCCGAACTTCCCGGAAATGTTCGGGTTCGGGATCTGAACCCGATCCGAACTTCGTCCCGAACCCGAACCCCATTGAAGTCAATGGGGACCCAAACTTTTCGGCACTAAAACGGCTGTAAAACAGCCCAGGAAAGGGCTAGAGGGCTGCAAAAGGCAGCAACATGTAGATAAATCCCCTGCAAACAAATGTGGATAGGGAAATGAATTAAAATAAAAATTTAATAAATAAAAATTAACCAAAATCAATTGGAGAGAGGTCCCATAGCAGAGAATCTGGCTTCCCGTCACCCACCACAGGAACAGTCCATTCTCAGATATTTATGCCCCGGCACCCAGGCAGAGGAGAGAGGTCCCGTAACAGAGAATCTGGCTTCATGTCAGCAGAGAATCAGTCTTCATGTCATAGCAGAGAATCAGGCTTCACGTCACCCACCACTGCAACAGTCCATTTTCATAAATTTAGGCCCAGCACCCAGGCAGAGGAGAGAGGTCCCGTAACAGACAATCTGGCTTCATGTCAGCAGAGAATTAGTCTGCATGTCATAGCAGAGAATGAGGCTTCACATCAGCCACCACTGCAACAGTCCATTGGCATATATTTAGGCCCAGCACCAAGGCAGAGGAGAGAGGTCCCGTAACAGACAATCTGGCTTCATGTCAGCAGAGAATTAGTATGCATGTCATAGCAGAGAATGAGGCTTCACATCAGCCACCACTGCAACAGTCCATTGGCATATATTTAGGCCCAGCACCCAGGCAGAGGAGAGAGGTCCCGTAACAGAGGATCTGGCTTCATGTCAGCAGAGAATCAGTCTGCATGTCATAGCAGAAAATCAGGCTTCACGTCACCCAGCACTGTAAGAGTCCATTTTCATAAATTTAGGCCCAGCACCCAGGCAGAGGAGAGAGGTCCCGTAACAGACAATCTGGCTTCATGTCAGCAGAGAATTAGTCTGCATGTCATAGCAGAGAATGAGGCTTCACGTCAGCCACCACTGCAACAGTCCATTTTCATAAATTTAGGCCCAGCACCCAGGCAGAGGAGAGAGGTCCCGTAACAGAGGATCTGGCTTCATGTCAGCAGAGAATCAGTCTGCATGTCATAGCAGAGAATCAGGCTTCACGTCACCCACCACTGCAACAGTCCATTTTCATAAATTTAGGCCCAGCACCCAGGCAGAGGAGAGAGGTCCCGTAACAGACAATCTGGCTTCATGTCAGCAGAGAAATTGTCTTCATATCATAGCAGAGAATCAGGCTTCACGTCACCCACCACTGCAACAGTCCATTTTCATAAATTTAGGCCCAGCACCCAGGCAGAGGAGAGAGGTCCCGTAACAGACAATCTGGCTTCATGTCAGCAGAGAATTAGTCTGCATGTCATAGCAGAGAATGAGACTTCACATCAGCCACCACTGCAACAGTCCATTGGCATATATTTAGGCCCAGCACACAGGCAGTGGAGAGAGGTCCCGTAACAGAGGATCTGGCTTCATGTCAGCAGAGAATCAGTCTGCATGTCATAGCAGAGAATCAGGCTTCACGTCACCCAACATTGGAACAGTCCATTGGCATATATTTAGGCCCCGGCACCCAGACAGAGAAGAGGTTCTTTCAACTTTGGGTAGCCTCGCAATATAATGGTAAAATGAAAATCCAATAATATATGGTTAAGGGGAGGTAGTTTATGTCTAATCTGCACAAGGGATGGACAGGTCCTGTGGGATCCATGCCTGGTTCATTTTTATGAACGTCAGCTTGTCCACATTGGCTGTAGACAGGCGGCTGCGTTTGTCTGTAATGACACCCCCTGCCGTGCTGAATACACGTTCAGACAAAACGCTGGCCGCCGGGCAGGCCAGCAGCTCCAAGGCATAAAAGGCTAGCTCTGGCCACGTGGACAATTTAGAGACCCAGAAGTTGAATGGGGCCGAACCATCAGTCAGTACGTGGAGGGGTGTGCACACGTACTGTTCCACCATGTTAGTGAAATGTTGCCTCCTGCTAACACGTTGCGTATCAGGTGGTGGTGCAGTTAGCTGTGGCGTGTTGACAAAAGTTTTCCACATCTCTGCCATGCTAACCCTGCCCTCAGAGGAGCTGGCCGTGACACAGCTGCCTTGGCGACCTCTTGCTCCTCCTCTGCCTTGGCCTTGGGCTTCCACTTGTTCCCCTGTGACATTTGGGAATCCTCTCAGTAGCGCGTCTACCAACGTGCGCTTGTACTCGCGCATCTTCCTATCACGCTCCAGTGCAGGAAGTAAGGTGGGCACATTGTCTTTGTAGCGTGGATACAGCAGGGTGGCAACCCAGTAGTCCGCACAAGTTAAAATGTGGGCAACTCTGCTGTCGTTGCGCAGGCACTGCAGCATGTAGTCGCTCATGTGTGCCAGGCTGCCCAGGGGTAAGGACAAGCTGTCCTCTGTGGGAGGCGTATCGTCATTGTCCTGCCTTTCCCCCCAGCCACGCACCAGTGATGGACCCGAGCTGCGTTGGGTGCCACCCCGCTGTGACCATGCTTCATCCTCATCCTCCTCCACCTCCTCCTCATCCTCGTCCTCCTCGTCCTCCAGTAGTGGGCCCTGTCTGGCCACATTTGTACCTGGCCTCTGCTGTTGCCAAAAACCTCCCTCTGAGTCACTTCGAAGAGACTGGCCTGAAAGTGCTAAAAATGACCCCTCTTCCTCCTCCTCCTCCTCCTCCTGGGCCACCTCCTCTTCCATCATCGCCCTAAGTGTTTTCTCAAGGAGACATAGAAGTGGTATTGTAACGCTGATAACGGCGTCATCGCCACTGGCCATGTTGGTGGAGTACTCGAAACAGCGCAACAGGGCACACAGGTCTCGCATGGAGGCCCAGTCATTGGTGGTGAAGTGGTGCTGTTCTGTAGTGCGACTGACCCGTGCGTGCTGCAGCTGAAACTCCACTATGGCCTGCTGCTGCTCGCACAGTCTGTCCAGCATGTGCAAGGTGGAGTTCCACCTGGTGGGCACGTCGCATATGAGGCGGTGAGCGGGAAGGCCGAAGTTACGCTTAAGCGCAGACAGGCGAGCAGCAGCAGGATGTGAACGCCGGAAGCGCGAACAGACGGCCCGCACTTTATGCAGCAGCTCTGACATGTCGGGGTAGTTGTGAATGAACTTCTGCACAACCAAATTCAGCACATGCGCCAAGCAAGGGATGTGCGTCAAATTGGCTAGTCCCAGAGCTGCAACGAGATTTCGCCCATTATCACACACCACCAGGCCGGGCTTGAGGCTCACCGGCAGCAACCACTCGTCGGTCTGTTGTTCTATACCCCGCCACAACTCCTGTGCGGTGTGGGGCCTGTCCCCCAAACATATGAGTTTCAGAATGGCCTGCTGACGTTTACCCCGGGCTATGCTGAAGTTGGTGGTGAAGGTGTGTGGCTGACTGGATGAGCAGGTGGAAGAAGAGGAGGAGGAAGCCGAGAAGGAGGAGGTGGCAACAGGAGGCAAAGAATGTTGCCCTGCGATCCTTGGCGGCGGAAGGACGTGCGCCAAACAGCTCTCCGCCTGGGGCCCAGCTGCCACTACATTTACCCAGTGTGCAGTTAGGGAGATATAGCGTCCCTGGCCGTGCTTACTGGTCCACGTATCTGTTGTTAGGTGGACCTTGCTACAGATGGCGTTGCGCAGTGCACACTTGATTTTATCGGATACTTGGTTGTGCAGGGAAGGCACGGCTCTCTTGGAGAAGTAGTGCCGGCTGGGAACAACATACTGTGGGACAGCAAGCGACATGAGCTGTTTGAAGCTGTCTGTGTCCACCAGCCTAAATGACAGCATTTCATAGGCCAGTAGTTTAGAAATGCTGGCATTCAGGGCCAGGGATCGAGGGTGGCTAGGTGGGAATTTACGCTTTCTCTCAAATGTTTGTGAGATGGAGAGCTGAACGCTGCCGTGTGACATGGTTGAGACGCTTGGTGACGGAGGTGGTGGTGGTGGTGTTGGTGGTACATCCCCTGTTTGCTGGGCGGCAGGTGCCAACGTTCCTCCAGAGGCAGAGGAAGAGGCCGAGGCGGCAGCAGCAGAAGAGGTAGCAGGGGGAGCCTGAGTGACTTCCTTGGTTTTAAGGTGTTTACTCCACTGCAGTTCATGCTTTGCATGCAGGTGCCTGGTCATGCAGGTTGTGCTCAGGTTCAGAACATTAATGCCTCGCTTCAGGCTCTGATGGCACAGCGTGCAAACCACTCGGGTCTTGTC